>NC_052311.1:49992566-50292566 GCF_016432855.1 Salvelinus namaycush
TAAGACTACCGGTGAGTGGGTGTTGGAATGTCTTGGTTCAGCCTTATGTCGAATTTGAAACCATTTTCCTGCTCTTTTAAGTCATTAGTGAATAAAAGCTAATGTACATATAAACATGACAATGAGTCTGTAAATACTCAACAGCGCACCAAACCTTGTGATGTTGTTTTCAGGAGATTACCAGTGTTTAGCACAACTCTACGTAAAGAAGGAGCTTGCAATGTGTTTACCAAACATGTGGTCATTTTTTGGTTAGACAACCAAGGTTCTTTGACTAACCTCATTTGAAGAGATCAACCTACTTACACTGTATCCTGCACATCTCCTATGCACCTGCAGTGACTCTCACAAGATTTCTCATCATTCTGTTATTCTTCGTAGGAGCATTTATTGAGGCTGCATGATCATTAGCAGGGCTTTTTGCTCAGAAGTATCTGATCAGTGACTTTATTAAGCGTGCTACATGAATATAATTAAAGGAAGTAAAATTGACATGTCTTGGAAAAACTCAACTCATTTTCGGTTAGCGTCTCAAACCCCTATTGAAAACAGATTCGCAGTGAGCAGCCAATTGCAATGGAAAAGTGGAAAATTGGAGTTAACTAACCACACTTCACAGATCAGTAGCTTGAAAGAGTTATTCTTCTCACAGTTATGCGAGTCACGAAAGAACAGACAAAAATAAAACGATAATGTAAGGCCATATTTCATAGCATATTAGCACAATGCTAACATTTAAAAAACAAAAAATAGCATACCCTTAGGCTATTACTGTATGTAGATGGAACTTGGATGAAAACTGGCTACCTAAAACCTATCAAATAAACCAAAATGTCCCTTAGGCCTACTGAGTCACATGAGCTGCTGTAGAAGAAGTGGGGAATTCACAAAGTAGGCTTTACCAAACCACCAGGATGGAAACTGTTAATAGTGTTGGCCCCACTGTGTGGTTGACAGTGAAGCACAGGCCACACAGTAAGTCACTTCACAGTCTGACATCTGCCTCGTAAAGTCCTCAGGATGTGCCTGAGCCACACTAGCCTCCTATACTGATTACTAAACCACAAAAGCAAAACATAAAACACAGTAACTACCCTGAACATGTGGCTGTTCTGTGAAAGAATATGCTGAAAGCACAGTCTTACAGTAATATTATTCCACCAAGACAACTTTTTTTTCATTAGAAAATAAACCAGAGGAGAGGCCTCAGACTGTGCTCAGGAGGGACATTTTTCGGTTTAAATTCATTAGGTATTTAGCTGGAGCAACATTTGAGTTAATGCACAAGTAACGTTGTAAGGAAGCAACAAATCTTATATGAAAACGCAATGCCGGTATTGGTTGCCCTTACCCTTAGCTGATCAGTAGACCGCAGTCAAAAATCAGAGGCACAAGTTTAAAAAGACTCTTTAAAAAAAGGCAGAAAGCACCAGCAAGCACTCTGAATTGAATCCAAAAGACTCTGTTACAGTGGCACCCAGAGCATTCTAAGTCAAAGTTCAGGCATATTCCCAGTGAGAGGGGTCCAAACAAAGTGTGGTGAGTCCCGTCCTGCGCATGACTGGTAGAAATGACAACTGCAGCAGAGCCCCTCACACTGGAGACCCCCTCCCCATACTCACCTTCCCTCAGGACAACAACCCCCCTCCATCCCCTGGACAACAACCCCCCCCCCCCCCCCCCTCGGTCAACCCCCTCCCTAACTCTTCCCAAGTCACCCTTTGCCCTAATATGCAGTCAGGCTCTGTAGTTTGTCAGATCCTCTATACCCCCCCCCCCCCCCTATTCCCTGGCCTGTACACATGTGTACATTCTCCCTTCGGATTCACAAGCTGCTGTAAGTGCAGTGGCAGCTGCCCCTACACACCTTTTGTTCCAACAGCCCCTCTCCCCCTACCCCCTGTCATCTCCTCACACATGCTCAGCTGTTGAAAGGTTGGGCACACCGGACTAGTGCTGGTCTATGCAGACCCAAATCTGTAGATGTTCTGAAATGGTCTTTTGACCTACTCATCTTTTCTTTTACACATGTTGCGTGTAGTCACATAGTTTGCCTCAAATTGCTAGTGTGTCATACAAGAAGGCAAAACGTTCAAGGGTACGACTGAAGGCTCTGACTTGACTAGCTATAATCTCACAATCAGGCCCAATTAAAAACTGGAAAACTGGAGAAATCCACATGAGAGTTGAGAAGTGATGCCATATGTACAAGTTGTCATTTGTGTCTGTTTCCAAGAATGACTCTGCTTCCCAAGGAGTAAATCTCAGGCTGTGCCCTTTCCTGACCTTTGAATCTCTGAGGGGGTCGAGAGGGTGTGGGAAATGTGAGGCCAGGAGTCTGTTGAACAGTTGTGTCATTGAGTTTCCACAAAACACAGCAAATATCTTAATGGGTAAAGGCACGTCTATGTCCAGAAACCAACTGGTTAACAAAGGGTTGAAATTCCGAGGAGCAATCTCGCCTTGAAGCAATAACTTATATGGATACATCTGAGGGAGGGAAAAGAAATGGCTCCCTTTGAGTATCGGAAAGGAAATCTGCACATGGATGGGAAAAATGCACAACAGCCCTAAACACAACAAGACACTTTGAGGACACAATTACTTCAACAACAAAACACCAGTGATTGGTAATGGCCTTATCTCGCTGCCCCTCTCCAGGTTTTTCCCTTCCTCCCCCTTATCGTCTATGTGCTAGCAAGGCAGCCTGGGGCTCTCCATGTTGAACACATTGTGTTGGCCCACAGCCTAATAAGGGGATCCATGTGACTGCCTCCGCTCTTCCGGTGACTAATGTGAACGCTGCCCAGGACTGTGTGGTGCTGCTGGCCCACGTGTGGTGGTAGAGTACGGGCATCAAGAAGGGAGAGGGATGGTGGTGGTAGAGCTGCAGTATGGAGAGTATTAAAGAACGAAGGCATTTATGTTTTTCCCTGAAAAAAGTCACAATACCAAATGGATCATTGAATTATTATGCTGGAATGTAGTGATGGGGGGAAAATAGACAGTTACATATCGGGATATTCTTTTTGCCGATATATTGTATTGTTTTGACAATATCGCAATATTATTTTTGCGCTAGTTGGCTGTACCTGTACCAAAACTCCAGTATTTTTCCTTTTTTCAAAACTCTCGCTTGTCCCGCTGCAGAAGACATGTGGTGAGCAATATGTTTGGAACGTCGAATCTCAGTAAAGTCACAGTATCAAATTGCAATACATATAGAATCACCATACATATCGTATCGGCACCTAAGTATCATGATGGTATCGTATCGCAACCATACTGGAAGGGATATTTGGTTTTAGAAAAGGACATGCAAATAAACTTCCATAGAGCTCTTATACCTCCCTGTGCTGGATAGCTGCTTACCCTAGGAGTCCAGATTCACTTCGTTCTGGGTCTACCCAGGCAGAGAATGTGGATACTACTTACACTAGTGTTGACAGTATACCAAAAATTCAGTACTTTTGAGATACAAAAAATATATAATTGTTTGGTTCAAGAAATTTTGTTTTGTGCGTACTTCTGTCAAAATGTGTTTCAGGTGATAGACAGACTTGATCCTTTCAATCAGCACACTGAGCGCAGCCCCTTTAATAAAGCAGGTTCTTTGCACTATGGCTTTAGAGCACACAGTAAAGCACCTGCTCCACATACTCATTCATTGCTAGAGCTGTCTGGGCTGCATTAGCTTCCCACTCTTGCTGCACAGAAGTTAACACACCTGAATAATGCTACACAGCATGTAGAAAATGTTGAAACTGTTCATTACTGTTCACAAAACAATGTCCATACAGGCTAGAACCCTTTTACAGTGCAAGACGATACCGGTATAGCTTCCAGCTTTAATTGTAGGTTCACTTTCATTGCTAGCTTAGGCTACAGCTGAATTCACTACCCTAGTACTTTGTGATAACCATAATGCAAAATATGCTGATTTCAAAGCTGTGCAGCAGCAAAAAAATATATATTAATTCACTTTGTCTCCCTCGCCACCAAAAAGCTCATTCACTTCTTCGTCTCCCTTGCCTTCAGTCTGGTTTACACTAGATTCCATAGCCAAAGTCAGATTCCACAGCCACATTCTGTCTCAGCAAATGACCTCATTCAATTTCTTAAAGAAGCAGCACACACTTTTATAAAAAAGAGATCTTCATCTTCTTTATTGTACTGATCAGTACAATAAAGTAATGTTCTCCTAGCAGTTGCCAATAAAATAAGTGTGTAGCCCCATGAAATCAACTAAAACAAGCTCAATAACTCAATGCATGCACACACTTGTTGAATAATATGCATTCACCTGTACTGTGAAGACCTACACTACATCTTGATTCACCCTGTTTTACCATGTTGTTTTGTAGTTAGATTGTTCTTACCAAAGTCAAATTGATTGTATCATTGATTGTATTAATGCATACATTGACAAACATTTGCAAATATAATGCTGAACTCAAAAGATGCCCAACGATTGAACAGAGCAGGAGCCGGGTTTTTGTATGAATCAATTGCCATTCTGTGACTTAGCTAATATGCATACTTTTTTTTGCTATGGTACCGTTTTGGAATTTAGTATCGTGATGGTACCGAGTATTGTGATACTAACCCTGGTATCGGTATCAAAGTCAAAATTCTGGTATCTTGACAACACTAACTTACAAAGTACACTTTTAAAATAAAATAACGGAATAGAGATTGAACCATGAAAGGTGCGTCTTTAGAAGGAACTCTCTGCTCGAACAGCATAACAGGAAATTCACAGATGCTTTATTCAATACAAGCCCATTTGGTACTCTCTTTGTAAATGACTAATAGATTTGTGAACAAACATGATACGCTTTCAAGTGTTTGACAATGAATACCCTAATTATGCAAATCTGCTTCCTTCTCAGGGACTACATAAAAAAGCAAAATGACAAAGAAACTGCAGTACAGCATTTTAATTTCATGACAATTGATATTACAATTGTGTCAACCATAACAACAATAACTTTTCAGTACCGTGAAAACAATGTTCTCTAATGCATTATTATAGTAGAATAATCTTCAGGGTAAAAGTAGTAAACCCTGAAATTCTGACCTGAGGTCTGATGTGAGACTTGACAGACATTCCTTCAGGGTTTGACCATTCAGCACAATTTTCAGTCCTAGGTGGCAACAGCTGCCACTAAGATATTTGGGGATTCTCAAAAAGAAGATGCCAACACATCCGACCCACTTTACCCTAATCAGCCTCACAACATCATTAACATTTAGCAACTAATATGATCTCATTCATGAATATCAACAGTGCTTGGAGAGACAACCAAAGGACTTGACCCAAATTCTCTGAACAAGACTACTGTCCAACAACAACAACATGGATTTCTGTTAGTGTCCCTCCCTGAGAGCCTTGAAGGCATTCTCCTAATCAGGGGAAATTTGGTATCTCCCAGCCCTGGGAGCTGTCACAGTTAAAGGGTAGAGGTCAAGAGGAGCGAGACGAGTCCTAACAGACGCGGCAACCTGTTCCCTTCAGCCGCGCCTCGCTCAGCTGCCACCACAAAGTTCCGCTGCCTTCACACAGAGGCAGTCGCCAGAAACGACACTCGGAGACTACCACACAGCAGAATGACCAACCTGGGAGGTGCCAGACATTTAGTCTAGGCTGAGACAGAATGAGACATAACGTTTATACTCAAAGGTTTATCAACAGGATGTTCTTTTGATTGTGAACAGATTAGGACATTTCAATAAAACCAATGCCTGTGGTCTCATTATTTTGTAAAGACAAATAATGGAATCAATGTAAGTTGTAGAATCATGATATCGGCTTAAATTAAAATCCAATTTGAGTATACTTGATGTTGAATATCTGTATGAAATCTACTACAGCCTTCAGACTATACATGATCACTGGATAAAAAAAAGAAGTGACGAAAACAAGAAAGGCTCCCGAGTCCACATTCTAATCTATGGTGATGGGTATTAGGCTTGTGCGGTAAACCTTATACTGGGTTATAGCCACAGGGTGGTTCTTCAATATCGTTGAAAAATGATTTCTTTGAAGTTTTTCAATAGATTTTAATATTTGTAGCAATTTGTTTTGTAAATACCTGCAGTCAACTTGTGCAATGCGTTAGGAGATAAAGCAGATCGCGTTCTTCATTTTACCTTTCACATTATTTTATGAAGCTTACCTTAGGTCCCCAGAACAGTTGAGCCAGTCATGCGTTTGTAAATAGCACAACTGGAGAAAGCGGGAGCAGGTGAGTCCAGCTGTGTTTTGACAGGGGTTGCGTTTTATATTGAAAGTCAGTGTTTTTTTAAACTTTAATAGAGTGATCAGGGACATGCAACTATAGTTTCCTTCACAGAAAATATATTAGTGCAACACATTCAGCAGAAAATAGCTTAATTTTCATCAGATGACAACAGAAGTGCAAAGCTATTTGGCTGGCAGCCACACAAGTAAATGAGCTTACAATGAAAAAGCAATGTATTTTTTTACAAAACAATGCATGGCCATCATATTTCTAATGTTTAGGCCTATCATAGAAAGAATGTAGTCAGCTACATTTCCTAATGTTTTGCTTAAAGATAATCTTGCATTTTACTAGAGAAAAATTGGTTGACTACACTGAGAAAAGTATGGAGAAAAGTAGCTACACATCAGTCAGGGCACTGTCTGCTGATAAAATGCCCATCTGTGAATTGTCATCCAAGTTAAGAAGTGCAACTGAAGCACAAAATCTGTCTGATGGCGAGCAGAAATTATTTGCACAATGACATTTGCACAATGTCTCTTGTTCACATTCGCTTGTAAAATGTCCAAACTCACCAAAAACGGCATTCGGTAGCTCCTACATATATATATATATATGCATAACTTTATGAGCTGGTTTGCCTGTCTTTGCAATTAGTTTATTTTCATTTTCGCTCGTTAGCAAATTTAGCTAGCAACCTTCATGGAAAATCGCTATTACTTGTGCTTATTTTGTTAGCATTCTGGTAATAGACGCCCAATGGGATTTTTCGTGTTTTTTGGTGCCCTCTTGTGCACTAAGCCTGTAACACCGTAAATCTCAGGGTGAGAGAAGGACGGTATGAAGATATGAACATCTGGATACCGCCCAACCCGAATGGCTATTTCTAGCCATTACAGTCAAAGGGAATGTATTGTCCTATAAGATTCAAGATAGGATTTAACAGAAGAGGCAACCTGTGCTTTTTCAGTAAACCTTTTTCATATTGGGTCCAGAAGTCTGTCCTTCAGATCACAATGGACTGGTATGGACCACAAGAGCTGTGCTAGATGACTACTTCGGTATTTAAGATGGAGGCAGCTGACCCCAAGGGAAAATAAGACTGGGGGGGTATATGCTCGGCATGGCACGGCCCAACTGTCATTGCACACAATGCAGACGAGGCGCTGTGTTGTGCACAGACACCCAGGCGACGAGACATTTGATGTACACAGTGGGGCGGAGAGGCCTCCACAAAAACTCCTCCCTTCCTTATCCCCCATCTAACACACACACATCTCAGAAACAGCTGACGTTTTAACAGGCTTACAACAGCTGACAGGCTACAGGTGGGTCAGAGGGGACCCTTTATAACCCCCTTCCTCTCCTCTTAGTCCCCAGCTCCATAATTCCTCTGAGCCGCACACACAGACAGACAGACATGCCAGTAACCACCCGTCCAACTCAGTTGACCTCTCCATCTCTAACCCACCTATTCTTTGGCCCTTTAAAAAAGAGCTTTATGACCTGACAGCATGTGTTGGAGAGGCTTGGTTTGACCACGTGGCTCAGTGTGTGGGCACTGTGTACAGTATGTGAGAGCGTCAACACATGCTACTCTGGTGTCGACTAGAACTATGGCACAAGCAAACCCGCTAAGCTCCTTTGCTGATTCCCTTACGGATGTCCTCAGTGGTATTACCAAACAGCAAGACCACAATGGAAATAGAATCATTGACTACAGTTTTAATCTGGAATAATTTCTCAATGTTTTTATGTAATCTGTAGACATTATGTTACATGATGCCCTATTTTGTATTACATTTTTGCTTTCAATTATTAAATAATACAATCATTAAAAAGGTAGACAAGTCAGATGTTCTTAAACCTTCTCAGGAGCATACTAGACTGACACACACAATGAAAATGAATTGCAGCAAGATATCAGTTTTACAGGTAGTGGTAGAAGGTCAAAGCAGCTGAAGGGGCCTTGGGCTGCAGTTAAACTACCAGTGGTTGCAGCGCTCTTCTTACAGGGAGCTGTGATCACAGTCTCAAGGGTGACAGACTGACTGAAAGACTCGTGAAAGTTGAATTGTGAGGGAATGCTGTCTTCATATTTAGGACAAGTAGACAGTTTGTAAAAGGCTAAAGCTCTAGAAGAGAGGGGATTTGAAAGCACAGCACTTCTTTGGATTGGATGGGGAAACCAACCATGGGGTGAAAAAAAAGAATTTAGGATGTGGGTATTCGTGCTGTGTGTGCAAAATAGAGCAGAACACTTTTCCTCACTCTTGTCACTTACCTTCTCACCCTCCAATCTCTCCATCCATCTATCCTTGCTGAATCTCTTACATTTTCTCTCACTTATTTTCTTCCTCTCCATGCTTCTCTCTATTTCTCTTTCTTTCTGAAGGAAATTAGTCTGTTGGCTTTTAGCTGTAATATGATAACCATTTCAATTATATAAACAATAGCCAGACTCCTCCAGAGGAAGGAGTGGTTAAGATGCACTTGGAGTGTCGAGGCCAAAGCGCACATGGAAGCTGACTTGTAAACACATAGCGTGAGTGTTAGAGAGTGAGTGTGTGTGTGTGTCTCAGTGGATAGATGTCTCTGTGTGTGCACATAAGACTGTGTGGGATGAAGAGCATAAGAGGCCTGGGAGAGAGAGAGAGAGGTGAGGACGAGTCAGTCAGCAAACACTCTGAAATGAAATGTTATCTAATACATGGAGAGGAACGGTGAGGCTGTCGGTTAAAAATTGTGAGAAAAATACACTATCTAGAATGTCACTGCGTTTTCCCCATGGCAAACTAACTGACCACCTGCATTGCTATATAGTCCACTCTGGTATTGGCATGTGCGCCTAAGCCAACAGCTCACAGTCACAGTGTGGGTATAGCCCACATGATGAGATTATTATGGACAAAAGAGCAAGATTATTTTATTTGTCAAATGGCAGCCAAACATCGATCACCATGTCATCAGAATAAGAACCTGGATATTTATTGGAAAGGAGCATCAAGCTCATCACTGTGCACTTTCACCATCCTGTGAAGTTCATCATCATTTATTTAATCTGTAGACTAATAAACTGCAAGCTTTCGAGTCGTGGTCAGAGGACCACACAAACTTGCCACCGCCATTTCAAGCATATTTAATTTTACAGATACAAACTGATCCCACCTTGTCTAGCATATTTTGTTTGGTCTACATTTGGAAATTTGACCAACAAATTAGCTGTTTCCATCAGGAATGTCATGACATTTTTTTATACGACATGTACTTTACTCGCATAAAAAGGTTGGATGTAAACCTGATTATAGACTGTATTTCTGTGGTCCAAAGGCTGTATGACATGCAGTAGTCTGCCATTTCAACACTTGTTCCATGGTAACATCAGATTGCCCTTCCCAGTTGTTGTCCACACTACTCAGATTGCTGCTGGGGATCAGTACCAGACCAGCACCAATGCACGCACACACACGCACACAATGGAAAGTGTGTCACTTTGGAAGGGTGGAGAGGGGATTTTTTTACTCTCTCCCTCTCCCTGACTCACTGTAACCATTCCCAGCTCTTCTCTGCTTCACAAGAGAAGAGGAATAAGCCAGCCATCTTCCCTCCCAACGTAACTTAACACACCCTGCATGGAGCGCACGGCTAACTCAATGAGCCCTGTGCAGATGGCCCCACTACTGTACCACATCTGTACAACCATAAAACTATACCACGCCGCAGTGAGGAAAGGGTGATATACATTCAATTGAGGGCACAACTTACAGCATTTGCCGTAAGTCAGTGACATAACAAGTGTAAGACACAGGTTTGGGGGGAATAAGATGGGAGGGGAGTTTGGAAAGGATGAAGAGCAAGTAATGGCAGGACTTGAGATCAAAGGGAAAGAGGGAGTGAAGAAGGAGAGAGGAGTGTGAGAGGCGGAGGTGTAGTGTTTCAGCTCGGGCGCTTGCCATTTCAGCTGTGCCGAAGTGATGGCCAGCCCCTGCTCCCGCACCACGGTAACCCCGTCAGCACAGCGGCATAGCTGGCGCTTGGTCTCACTCGCTCTTTTTCTCTTTCAGTCTCAAAGTTGGGATTATTATATTTCTCTACAGCTGTGGAAGTCTCTTCATTTCTACTTTTGTCTCTCTCCTGAATGGTTTTGAACTCTCGTAATGATGACAGACCTTCCCACTGTACTTGAAGTTTTCACATTGTCCAATGGATTCAGCTGCATTTTCCAAAGAACACGGGTTGGTTGTCCCAAAGGCCTCATCCAATACTCTGTTTAAATACAGTTCACTGGTGGTTGCTGATCCTGATCCAACGTCCTCTCCCCTTACATTAAATCTAATATTACCTGAACACACTGGTTCAGGTTAGTTATGAACCATTTGTGCTCGACTCAGTAGATTTTCTAAATACTGTTCTTATTACCTTGTTTCTTTGAGATCTTCTATGTAGAAAATGACAGAAAAAAGGCTTGCCTGATTTGAACTGAATGAACACAAATGTAATTAAATTGACACCACAGTCAAGGTCACGCTGGCCCCGGTGTGGTGTAGTGTAACACTTTGTGTTCCGAATCCCTGCTCATCCCTGCTCATCCCAGACTCATTTATTAATGATAATCTTGCATATGTGTTGCATTTAGCCTACATGTGTTGTGATGTCTTGATCCCACCAAAGACCCCCAAAAAGCCCATTCGGTTGGCATTATGCAAGATTACCCTTTCTATTCGCAAAGAGTATATTAAGGAGGGAAATTTGACTTCATCTGGATAAAGCCTCTGGCAAAACTACTGAGTGGTAGAGAAGAAGAATGAAAACAAAAGGATATGGACACCGTCATGGAACGGAATGAGGGAGTTTTAATATACTCCTACAGATTCCATAATCCCAGATAAAAATACATGTTACGTGCATTCACCATTTTGATTTATTCATCTGTTTCTACCTACTAGCCAAAAGGAGGTCAACCCAGATTTCAATGTTTTTCTCCAAAGCTGTATATTTCAAGCAGTCTTTAGAGGCAGATTGGATAAATGTAGTGCTCTGAGCAGAGTATTTTTAGAGAAAAGCAACAACTGGATGTAAGGATTTACCATAGATTTTTTTCTCTTCAGCTATATTTTTACGAAACATTGATCACTGTAAGCTATAACCTGATGCATGATTGACATACATATAGAAACATGGTGAGCAAACCAATCACAAGACAATGGTATCTGATGATAAACCAACTTTTGAAGAACTGTTAAGATGGGTCATTTCAGTGAATTTAGCTGCCCTTACAAGAACCATGGAAGATCTCTTCATCTTTCGGAGTCCATCTAATCAATGCGAGATGTTAACATGCTTACTAATGCTGTTACAACAACAAGGATCAAGAGTGACCATTTAGAGCTGTGAAAGGAAAGGAAATGTTATTTTAGTTATGGTACACTAATGGCTCCAGTGAGAATTGATGAATGCTACAGTATATTAAATTAATAGGGAATCATTGGTATGCTTTTATGACCGGCAGTACAATGGAACGCTAATCGCTATACCATTCACGGCTTTAAGTCTATGGTTGAATTCTAACAAGCAGAGATGTGGAACATAACTTCCCCTTCAAGAAGCGAGCAGCTGCTATTTTTGCTGTAAGCCGACACCGGTGGTCACACAAAATCAACCACCTCGTTTCAGGGAACTCGGTTTTCCAGAGTGACACCAGTCAGTTCTCATAGTTTTTTAGTTCAGAGAATGGAGGTAACAGATTCAAATGCTCATGAGATTACTCTTTGGTGTGTTGGAGCCGTTTGAAACATTGCGTCCTTGTACCCAATTAATTGGTGCGAAGTTCTACATGCTCAGGTTGAAGGTGTTTGAACCTCCGCTAGAGAGCAAGTAGCCGTTTCAAGTCAAATAAAGTATTTCTAAATAATATGAGAGGATTTCAGCTGTTTCTCACTGCTATTCAGGTTATTTCATAATATTCAATCACCTCTGCTTATTCAAAATGACCAAGAAAAGGTGGGTGGGAATCAAATCTGAAGGGCAGTAAAAGATGCAAAATGGGAGCCTCAAATAGACTACCTACAATCGTGTTGAGAATATGTCAATCTTCTCTACTTTGCCTTTAGATTGGGGGTATGCCAAGAACCACCCTTTGGTAATTAGAATAAGACTACTACATCCGACCTCAACTGTACCAGGCCGTTACCACTCACAACACCAGAATCTTGACTTCGATACCGATACCAGTTTTAGAATCACGATACTCTATACCAAAATGACACGTAAAAAAAAAAAAAGGCATATTAGCCAAAGTAACAGAATGGCACTTGATCCATACCTTTTGAGTTCAATATCATTACATTTAACTTTTTTTTTTTTTTTACTTTTTTTTTTTTTTTTACCACATAATAGTAATCATTTATTTTAAATGGTAAATCTCTAGTCTATTGCTAAATTGGGTAAATGAAGATGTAGCCTAGGCCTATTCACAATACAGGTGAATCATATTCAATAGGAGTGTGTGTATGCGTTGAATTATTGAGCTTGTTTTGGCTGATTTTGTGGGGTTACAGAATAAATATGTTCAACTTCCATTTGGAACTTATAATCACTGATCTGGCTTTCAAGTCTGTCTATGAAAATGCCCTATTTGTTAGATTTAACTAGAACCACACATAACACACATTCACTAATAATGACTAACTTCTTGTAGCAGGCATTATAGAAAATTAACACAGGTCTCATAAACAATCTCTCAAGCACAAGCCCAGGTGAGTTAGTGATGGGGGTGGAGACAAATCGATACAGTTACATATCGGGATATTATTTGACAATATATCGTATCGTTTTGACAATTTCGCTATATTATTTTGTGCTAGTAGGCTGTACCTGCACCAAAACTACAGTATTTTCCCTTCATAGCTCGTTCTCCATCTAAATTTTAAATAGAAAGCCAATATGTTTCCAGCACTTTTATTTATATAACTGATCAAAACAATATGTTTGGAACATCAAAATCACAATAAAATCACAGTATTAAATTGCAATAAACATAAAATTGTGAGTCGCAATACATATCGTATCGCCACCTAAGTATTGTGATAAAATCGTAAGGTCCCTGGCAATTCCCAGCCCTATCTATAGTGAGTAGCCATCTAATCTTTATACTTTAAGTTTAGCCAACTTGGATCTATTTGCTAGCTAACAAGGTAGAACAGTTGAACTGTTACGAACACAACCTTCGGTCCGTCTCCAACCGTTCTGGACAGCATGCTAGCCCCTCCACTTTGTTCAGAAGTTGAAATCAAGCAACCTAACATAAACTCACCCCATTCCGTACAAATGTGCGCAACCGCAACATTCAAAACGAGGCTACAAAGAAAACTAATGGGACTGTAGCAACTGTGTTGACTTCAAAATCGGGGGTGTGAACTAGGTTTCTATTCAAGCGTTGATCGACATGGTAATGGATTTATAGTATTGGAGAAAAGTTGAAAAAAACAGACCCTCCGTTACATCTAGACGTGTCATGTCGTAACGTACAGCACGCATAAAGCAACTATTTCTGTCTTACAATCTCTCTCCACCACTTCTCTCATCCTTTAAAAACAAGAAATGGACAGTGACGGGGGTAAGGGGGGGATACCTAGTCATTTTTTGCGTCTTCATTGCATGCGATCATCATTCTCAAAGCCACTGTTTACTTCTAAGATCACTTTAGCACCGCCCTAAAAACCCGATTCAAATTCGACACAAACCTTCAAATAGGTATGTAATGACACATTATATAAACTCTTTATAGTGTTCTATTTACATTTTAGAGGCGATAAGGTGATAAGTTGAACAGATCGAGTGACAAAAAGTAATTTTCCCACACGATATCTCTCCTTCTCACTCTCACGCATTAGTTTCGCTTCCCCACCCGCCATTTTTAAAAAGACCCAACGGGGCTCATTGCCTGCTTGAATTATGCAGAAACGGGCAGCGTTTAGGTCATGTAATTTATTCTGTTGGAAAGGGAAGAAATTGTGCTTTACAATGGTATTGACATTACAGTTGATCTGGAAGTATTACGTTTTGGGGCGCTAAAATAAGGGCAATTGTACGGACCAAGGCGATGTACGGGTTTACGTGAGTTTACGTTACCTTATTTCTCAGAATGAGAACGAGTTGCCAACTCCTTATATAAATTGTGCTTTTTATGGTTATTGCACATTTATAAACGGACTAGACAGCTAGCATAAGTCTTTAGCTAAAATGCTACTAGCGGTACGTGTTAAAGCAATGCCGCATGCGAAAAACTGAGTATACATTTTCCAGAATCAATGTTCATTGATAGTCCCATTTGAGTAGTGTCTGCTCTGCATGCATAGAGTTGAGACATAAAAATTGTATGGTTAGAAATGTTCATTTATCCTCGATCACAGTACAATAATCTCTCAATGTGTTTCGGTGTCCATATGACCAATTCTGTTGGACCAAACCTCAAATGCAAATAGGGAGTTGAAACCGCTTGTTCGAAAGGAAGAAGTGATCCCTCAGCTTTGTTGTTGTGAGTGGCAGGGGGAGGGGCTTGGTATGTGTGTAAAAGGTGCAAACAGCACAGAAGGAGCAGAGGAGGCAAGGCCAAAAAGACAACATGAGAACAAGCGGACAAACACTCATGAAAATAAAAACTTGATTCTTGCGATACAGGCATTTGAAATATCGTGCTAAAACATAAATTTGAATGAATCTAAGCCCCGAATCCCAGCCCTAACTGATCAACAACATTTGAATAGAAGAAGCAATCTCTTCTCCTATAAAAGTGTGAGTTGTCTCTGTAGTTAAGACCCATGACGTCATTCACACACACACACACACACAGTCAGTTCAAGGCACCAGCAAAGATGTTATTGACTGGAAGAGACATGAGGCGAGGGACACGAAATGAAAGAATCAAGTTTTCGGCGAAAATCTGCTTTTTGCGTTATGGTTTGCATATTATCACAAACAAGGTACTAGGTAAGTGAATTGATGTTAGCTTCAACTGTAAGCTAGCAAGGAAAGTTAGCCTACAAAACTGGAAGATGCCGGTATCACCTTCTTGCATTTAAATTGCTCTAGCCTGTAATGGACATTGTTTTGCAACCAGTAATGAACAGTTTCAACATTTCTACATGACGTGTTGCATTATTCAAGTGTGTTAACTTCTGTGCAGCACGAGTGGTGATGCTGCCCAGACTACCAGTTAGAACAGTGGTTCCTCAGGACAGGCTAAAGCTAGCAATGAGTAAGTGGAGCATGCATGGTGCTCTCGTGCTATAAGGGGACATCGGCTGCGCTGATAGACTTAATCCTCTCTCAATCAATAGATGACGTGAAACACGTTTGACAGAAGAAACTAAAGTAACAAAAATTCTAGTACCGAACCGTTTTCATGTTCTATTACCACTGATCGGTAGAGAATCTCATTATCACCATCAACCTGTTCCACTCCATGGTCCAAACCACTCATCCCTAAGCGGGCACTTCACATCTCCACTTCTCCCACAGTATCCCCTCCACTGGCCCCCTCTTTCCTTCAGGGACCCTAGGGCCTAGTTGACCTCCCTGCCCTCTGGACTGGAGCCCTCTCTCCTCTGTGCCTCTCTGCACATGACCTTAATTGATGTTTAACCCCTAATCAGCTGCTGATGGTTCAATTATTATTATTATTATTATAATTTTTTTTTATTTAAAAACTTTATTTAACTAGGCAAGCCAGTGAAGAACAAATTCTTATTTACAATGACGGCCTACCGTGGAACAATGGGCTAACTGCCTTGTTCAGGGTCAGAACGACAGATTTTTACCTTGTCAGCTTGGTGATTCGATCCAGCAACCTTTCAGTTACTGGGCCATCGCTCTACATGAGGTCAGCAATTAAGAGCTTGCTGGAGGATAGATTAGTCCTGGGTTAGTAAAGAGTTTTCTGCCCTATAGCTAAGGAGAAGCAGAGCTCACTGGGCTTTAATCCTTGGAGGGACGGTTGCCAAGACTGCTTCCCATATTACACCTCTATAGATCTTTGCCCTGTGCAGAGGTCCTCTGGCTGCAATTTCAGGATGAAGCATTGAGGGGAGGCCATTTTGAAATGACATGGAAAGAAAGGGTATGGAGAGGCGAATCATGCCAGTATACTTCTCACTATAAGCACCTTTGGCTTGTGGCTCCATCAAGCGAAGAGAGAGGGTGACATTTCTTTCCCTTACAGTGTGCTGGGGTAAAGTGAGGCCCTGTGATGATTGAATCACAGCCATAATGGCAGAAGGCAGGACCCTGCTGTGCAGCGGAGTTCTTCCTGCTCTCAACACTCAGCGTGGGAAAGCAGTGGGCAAAGCTGCCTTGGAATAAAATAACACAAAAAAAAGAGGCCATGAAACAAACACGGCGAGAGCACACACTCAGTATTTTATACTTGATATAACTAAAATGCTCTCATTCTTTCCAAAGCTGTTGGTTTGTTACAGGTGGAACAATTGGGTTCTTCGGCATGACAATAAGCAGAGGCTATACTTATCTGACCTATACTTATCTGACCTGACTGAAGTGAAGATAAGACATCTTCCTTCGCAATAGAGCGAGATAACATGAGATCAGCTGTAAGCCAGTGCATGGGAGATCAGACAGACATTTAACTTGAACTGTCCAGGCATTATTTTAGCCTAGGGTTAGGCAGTGATTAAATCACATCAATATTTGTGTCAGGCAAGGGGTGGCCAGTACACCATTGATTGTCCCAGAGATTAGTGCTTAATTGAAATTACTCTGTAATTGGAGGAGAGAAGGCCTTGACCAATAGGATGTTCTGGGCAGCAGGCATCTTAAGGATTTAGGGCTATGCTGATCACTCACTCTTTAGTCTAATCCATAGATTGCTAGACCCCCACTTCTATCCCTTCTCAAGTATCCTTACTCTCTCTGTCATTCCCTCCCTCCATATAGATGCTCACGCCAAAACAAATATTTTACATTCACATTCACACACGTACCACACATAAAAATACAGTAATTGTATGGGCACATACTCAAACACTTACATGAAAACATATTCAGTCATTATTCCATACAGACTGCCACATGTGAGATGTCTGAAGAGCACAATAGCTGACCATCTGTGTTTGCAATTAAGCAGGTCGCTGCAGCATGAGGATGATTGTTATTCCATGGAGAATGATTTAACAAGAGGAATCTTATTTATTTGACTGGAGCCACCATGTGGCATGGCTATTCTGAGGGCGCCATAAAAACATTATGTTTTCACTTGTGTAATTACAGAGTTATTACATAGGTGTAAGACCAACTTAATGTAAAGTGTTTCCCATTTGCCTTTAATATAACTTAAGTTACATTTTTGTGTTGCCCATTATTAAATAGGAGAGAAGGAGGAGCGGCAGGTAGCCTAGTGGTTAGTACGTTGCTAGATTGAATCCCTGAGCTGACAAGGTAAAAATCTGTCGTTCTGTCCCTGAACAAGGCAGTTTGCCCTCTGTTCCTAGGCCGTCAATGTAAATAAAGATTTGTTCTTAACTGACTTGCCTAGTTAAATAAAAGGTAAAATAAATAAAAAATTGTAAGAGACTTGTCTGACAGAGGCTAGTAGGATGCGGTCACGCTTCTCAGGCACAAAAAAGGCTTTTACTTTGCTGAGCCTAAAAGTTATTTGTCGTTTTTAGGCTCAGCAAAGTAAAAGTCTACTTACACTCAATCTGCCAATTTAGGCTGTGTGTGTGTGTATGTGTATGTGTATGTGTATGTGTATGTGTATGTGGAGAAATAAAGAGGGTGCAACTCATCCAATCCAATTGCAATGCCTAAACACTTTAAACTATTTCATGACATCCTACCGTGTCCTGTGGCACATGCGGGAATGATGGCGGGAGCCTCTAATGATGTCAAAATTGAGGCCAGCACAGGAGACTCATGAGGGCCAGTGTCTTCCAGAGAGACGAGAATAGATAAGGTAGGGGGAGCTGTGAGGGGGAGGGGTGTAAAGCTCCCATTAGCTCTGACATCTTGACAATGTCAGAGACAGCAGTTATTTTGTATTGGTTGGAATACCCAGTCCATGGCACTGGTCCTGACCCATACTGTCTCAACGATGAAAACAGATTAGCCTTTATCTTTATATCAGGGTGAAAAGTGTAATTTGTTCCCTGTCTTACCTGTAAGTACTCCTCAGCGGGAAACACAGGGGCATGTCCTTACGGGGACAGCTCATTTTCCTGTAATCTCCTACTCGGTCTCTGACTGCTCTGAGGCTTACCAGGGCTGGTGAGAACCTCTATCTGGACTGTGTCCCTGAGGACCCTGTCTCTGCCATGTGACACCCTGACTGGAATCACAACGTGCACTATACCTGCATGCATAGCTGAAACACTCATCAGTTTATGCCCCTCATTTATGGGGGGAGGGGAAAGACATTAATACATTTAATCCCACAAGAGAGACACTAAACTGTCACATATTAAGGTTTAAGCAGAGCATTAATTAAAATAACTAGACTTCCTATTTTACTGTAAAAACAACATGCAAGGGTAATGGAAAAACTGACAGAATATAATTTCTCCCTCAAAGAATATTGGGAAAGAATTCCTATTACAACACACTAATTACACTGAAGATTTATCTACACATGCTATCTCCAACACTTTCACGGGCAAAATGAATTCCGCATTTTAGGAGTAATCAATAGTTTGTTGACACTTTTCCCGTGAGGAAACAGCAATTACACCACAGGCAACCATTTTTGGGCCGTCAAATTCTTATACAGTCAGGTCAAAAGTGTTTTGGCAATGTTTAACATTTGATGGACGCAAAACATTAACGTTGGCTTACATGCGCATTACGTTGATACCAAAGGTTCCTTAAATAAAAAAAATTCTGACACCTTGATGCTCTCTTTGCGCTATTCTATGCTGTGCTGTAATTCTCTTGCCGATGGAGAAAGAGACCATCGAATTACGTGTCTGCCATGAAGGAATAACCAACAAAAGCCTCTCAATAGGAATAAAGTATGCAGTAAACTATTCATTCTACTCACTTAAGTGAAAGCAATTCATAGAATTGAAGAGTAATCGTGTCAAAACATCGGTGACACTTTTCATAAATCGTTCTGACAGCTCCTAGTGAACAGTCACCACGGCTGTTGCGCTCATGAAGGAAGAGAATCCCTACATCCATCAATTATTAGCGTTTATTAACTGTGCTAGTATCATACCATTGAGGCGACATAAAGTAATCCCTAGTTTGCAAGAAATACAAACCAGTAAGCAAACTCTCCATCATGTAGTCTACCCCTGACACTCAAAATAAAGCACGAGACAGCGCGCGACCACCACACCGAATTATGGTTGCTTGGAGTTGCCCTCAGTTCAATGACATCAGAAAGTGGCCATTCGAAAGCAACATGTTGTTAAATGTAAGTTATTCAAAGTAAACAGATGCCTAATGTTACTGACCAAACATATTCACTAGCAGGTAACGTTAGCTAACCTGGGTAACGTTAGCGAGTTTGTGAAGAGTGACTTACCCTGTAGAACTGTATCCACATCTGTCTGGTAAAACCGGAGATTCAAAGATATATGACTATGTATTTAAAATGTTGATTGAGGAATAAAGATTATGTTAACAGTCTGTCTGTCGACGTCAGTATAAATTTAAAAAATCGTTCCTCTTGATGTACAATGTAACTATTTAGTTCTGTCAAACGATACAATGTAGCTGCTGCTGCCCAATCTATCTTGATTGGCACTGCTTCATGATTGACACTAGCCGGACCAATAGACAAGAGATATTCGTGTTGTTTAACCAATCACTGGAGAAGTCAGAGGATTTGACTCGTCAACGTGAAGTTAGTAGAAGGTGATCCGTGAAGTAGGAAGGACTAATGGTGAGATCATGTGTGAGTGTATCCCTCCGCCTCTTCTGTTTTACTGTAAGTGGGAACGTCTCTATTTAAATCATGATATCCATTGTCTTACTTCTCGAATTTACGCACAGCGTTTGAAGTAATGGAGTGTGTCATTTCAATTGTGATGCCAGTGATTTCTTATGTGCCTTGTAGCGTAATAGCAAAATAAATATTATCTTTCCTCTTGTACGGCTATAGAATGTGGCCAATCATCTGACCTTATACGTGTGCGTTTTCCCTCAATACATTTCTCTTGCATTTAGTCTTATTATTTATTTGGCTATATGCTGTTGGACAAAAGTGCATCCATAAGCTCTATAAAGTAGCATATAGGTACAGCATAACCTACGGAAAGTAGCATACAAATCCTGTACAATGGGTATCACCTAATGAGGTAAAATTGGAAACTTCGATTTCTGCACACTTGAAGGGTACGGTACGCACTGAGCGAAACGCAGAGCAGCGTTTCAAATATGAACTACCTTATCTCATGGCTGCGGAAGAAAATGGTGTTTACAGTGAGGAAAGGGGTGATGCTGGTCTGCATAGAAATGAAAATGTACGGATGTAGTGTGAAGCGCATGACACGCTTGAGTGTTAATTTGCTCATAATCATCTGTAAAGTTTTAAGGCTACTTCACCAGTATAAACACGTAATGTTATTTATTCCAGACTAATGAAAATATGCATACAGTATTCATATCTTATTTAGTTTCATATTACAGTCTGTCGCACATAGCCTACGTCACCACTTCGTCAGTATGAAGCAAATGGTCAGGGCTGTCAAATGTAAAGTTACAGGACATGGTATCACAGAAATATTTAATTATATTGTATCTGAAAGTAGCCTACGGTTTATTAATGATGTCAGTATCTCAATTTTTGAAACAAATGTGTTAATTTATTATTAGACAGGCTGATGACAGATTTAAAAGCATTTCGCTACAACCGCAATAACATCTGCTTAACACGTGTATGTGACCAATACAATTTGATTTGATTTGATGACACAAAAATTGAATAAAACGTTTAATGGGCCAACTTTAATCTTTTCCCACATTTTGCATTTTATCGAACTGCAGATGAGGTTCCTCTTATTTAGATCAAATATGTCTTTGTTTGCCTGTTGTAATATTTCCAGTCACTTTTGGGGGCTCTCCTTAACTTCCCATTTCTCTCTTTCTCGATCTCTCTCTCACGCACGCACGCACACACACCAAAAATGTGTCGTATTTAATTCTGTGCTGCCACAGTCGATGCAGAGCAACATATGGAAACGCCCAACCAGGGAGGCTCGGCAAATGGACCATTTACTTGCCTGACACTTTAATCAGTGTATCCATAAATGTACATTGGACTTTTTGTGATCCATCGACGAACAGCCAGATAATCAGAAAGAGAGATCATTGGGGGGTAATCAAGCAATATAAGTAGTAGAGGGGAGGAGTAGGCTGTAGGTAGAGAGATTACACTGTATTTTATGCTTTATGTAAGGAGCTTACGTAGTGGGGTTTTGCAGAGGAGAATTAATGCAAACAGATGGGCACCCTGTTGGCCTCTCACACCGGCCTGTTCCTAGAGTTGGACAGCATAGCATTCAACCAGTTGGCCTTGAAGCTATGGAAATGCCATGGGAAATAAAAACAAACTATTCACACTGGTGGGAATAAGTCCCCAGAGACATCTCCTTCAAAGTTGATCGGGCTGTAGATTGTGCCTGTGGATTGTTGTCCTACTCCTCTTCAATGGCTGTGCGATGTCGATGGATATTGGCGGGAACTGGAACGCGCTGTCGTACACGTCGATCCAGAGCATCCCAAACATACTCAATGGATGACATGTCTGGTGAGTATACAGGCCATAGAAGAACTGGAACATGTTCAGCTTCCAGGAATTGTGTACAGATCCTTGTGACATTATCATGCTGAAATATGAGGTGATGGCGGTGGATGAATGGCACGACAATGGGCCTCAGGACCAGGTCACAGTATCTCTGTGCATTCAAAATGCCATCGATAAAATGCAATTGTGTTCGTTGTCCGTAGCTTATACCTGCCCATACCATAACCCCACCGCCACCATGGGGCACTCTGTTCACAACGTTGATATCAGCAAACCGCTTGCCCACATGACGCCATACACGCTGTCTGCCATCTGCCCAGTACAGTTGAAACCGGGATTCATCCATGAAGAGCACACTTCTCCAGCGTGCCAGTGGCCACTGAAGTCGGTTACGAAGCCAAACTGCAGTCAGGTCAATACCCTAGTGAGGACGACGAGCACGCAGATGAGCTTCCCTGAGATGGTTTCTGATTGTTTGTGCAGAAATTTTTTGGTTGTGCAAATCCACAGTTTCAGCAGCTGTCCAGGTGGCTGGTCTCTGACGATCCCACAGGTGAAGAAGCCGGGTGTGGAGGTCCTGGGCTGGCGTGGTTACATGTGGTCTCCGGTTGTGAGGCCGGTTGGATGTACTACCAAATTCTCTAAAACGATGTTGGAGGCAGTTTAAGGTAGATCAATGAACATTAAATTCTCTGGCAACAGCTCTGGTGGACATTCCTGCATTCGGCATGCCTATTGCACGCTCCCTCAAAACTTGAGACATCTGTGGCATTGTGTTGTGTGACAGAACTGCACATTTTAGAGTGGACTTTTATTGTCTCCAGCATAAGGTGCACCTGTGTAATGATCATGCTGTATAATCAGGTTCTTGATATGCCACACCTGTCAGGTGGATGGATTATCTTGGCAAAGGAGAAATGCTCATCACTAACAGGGATGTACACTTATTTGTGCAAACAATTTGAGATAAATAAGCTTTTTGTGCATATGGAACATGAAACATGGCACCAACACTTTACATGTTGCATTTATATTTTTGTTCAGTATAAAGTATTATTTTGGTAAGGGGTTCACTTGCAGTTATAAAACTTTGTTTATTCTGAAACAGTCATCAAGAGCAATGTAATCTTATGGAAGATCAGGTAAGTGTCCAAGCACATTCCACACAATAGTTACTTCTCAAATCAAATCAAATCAAATTTTATTTGTCACATACACATGGTTAGCAGATGTTAATGCGAGTGTAGCGAAATGCTTGTGCTTCTAGTTCCGACAATGCAGTAATAACCAACGAGTAATCTAACCTAACAATTCCACAACTACTACCTTATACACACAAGTGTAAAGGGATAAAGAATATGTACATAAAGATATATGAATGAGTGATGGTACAGAACTGCATAGGCAAGATGCAGTAGATGGTATAGAGTACAGTATATACATATGAGATGAGTAATGTAGGGTATATAAACATAAAGTGGCATAGTTTAAAGTGGCTAGTGATACATGTATTACATAAAGATGGCAAGATGCAGTAGATGATATAGAGTACAGTATATACATATACATATGAGATGAGTAATGTAGGGTATGTAAACATTATATTAAGTGGCATTGTTTAAAGTGGCTAGTGATACATTTCTACATACATTTCCATCAATTCCCATTATTAAAGTGGCTGGAGTTGAGTCAGTATGTTGGCAGCGGCCACTAAATGTTAGTGGTGGCTGTTTAACAGTCTGATGGCCTTGAGATAGAAGCTGTTTTTCAGTCTCTCGGTCCCTGCTTTGATGCACCTGTACTGACCTCGCCTTCTGGATGATAGCGGGGTGAACAGGCAGTGGCTCGTGTGGTTGTTGTCCTTGATGATCTTTATGGCCTTCCTGTGACATCGGGTGGTGTAGGTGTCCTGGAGGGCAGGTAGTTTGCCCCCGGTGATGCGTTGTGCAGACCTCACTACCCTCTGGAGAGCCTTACGGTTGTGGGCGGAGCAGTTGCCGTACCAGGCGGTGATACAGCCCGACAGGATGCTCTCGATTGTGCATCTGTAGAAGTTTCTTCAGCCTCCTGAGGTTGAAGAGGCGCTGCTGCGCCTTCTTCACAACGCTGTCTGTGTGGGTGGACCAATTCAGTTTGTCCGTGATGTGTACACCGAGGAACTTAAAACTTACTACCCTCTCCACTACTGTCCCGTCGATGTGGATAGGGGGGTGCTCCCTCTGCTGTTTCCTGAAGTCCACAATCATCTCCTTTGTTTTGTTGACGTTGAGTGTGAGGTTATTTTCCTGACACCACACTCCGAGGGCCCTCACCTCCTCCCTGTAGGCCGTCTCGTCGTTGTTGGTAATCAAGCCTACCACTGTAGTGTCGTCCGAAAACTTGATGATTGAGTTGGAGGCGTGCATGGCCACGCAGTCGTGGGTGAACAGGGAGTACAGGAGAGGGCTCAGAACGCACCCTTGTGGGGCCCCAGTGTTGAGGATCAGCGGGGTGGAGATGTTGTTACCTACCCTCACCACCTTGTTTTCAAATGTCATCATAATATTAGTTGTGTGGACAATATGCAGGCAGCACTATGTGGAGGATCCTGATTGTGGGGACACATATAAGATCATATTGTTGCATGAGGTTAATGTTTTTAGTTGAAAGAAAAAGGGTTCCACAATGACAATATGAGTGTCTCTGTCTCAGTTGATTTGGTGTTCAAGCTAAATGCAGTGTCCCTGGTGACCTAGCTGCCTCTCTCACCCCAGACTTCTGCAGGCTAGAGACCCTTCATCCCATCCAAACAAACACATTAGCAACAAGAGGCTTTGAGGGAGGGAAGCAGGCTGTTATAGTGATGTAACTTGATTGCTCTTTATCAGGGCTCTTGTGTCCAGCCGACCAGAATCAGTACCAATCAGAGTGTGTGTGTGATGCCCATATTTTTTTGTTTGTTGACATAGGCTACAGCTAAATCCTCTCAATAGGAGTTGTGGGAAATTGATTTATCTTGATATTGGACCTCTTTTGAGGTCAGACAATATCTGACATACTTGTAAATATTGTTTTTCACTGCCTCACCCTTGCTCTCTCCTCCTGCTCCCTCTCCATAAGCCAATCTTTCCTTTATTTTTTCCCTTCTATTCCTCTCTCCCTCTCTTTCTCTCTGTGTGGAGAGTGTGTTAGTCCACGTGAAAGGTGTGTGGGTGCAGCTCCCTCTCTCTGCAGTGACCTGCTGCTCCGCCGCACTTTGCTTCCAAAGCATCCTGTCGGCTGCCTAGCAACACTCAGTGTCCATGGCAACGGAGCCAACAAACCCTCCCACCTCCATCAGCTGTACCCCCACAATCAGAGCTTAAATGTGGCAATCAGGAGGAGGACTGGAATCCAGTATCTGGGCTATAGTGAACAGGTGGAGTGAACAGGTGAACAGGTGAACAATTTTCAGCTAAGAGGGTTCAAAAAGGGTGACAGGTTCTCGAGAACCAGGATGCCCAAATGAGAGACTAGAGGGAGGCCAAGTAATTGCACCAGCGTAGAGTTTCCAAAGTGCAGAGGCTGTATCTGTTATTTTGTAAAGGGAATACAACATAAAAAGTAACTAAGCCAGGGTGAAATTAGTTTTCAACTTTTACCTTTTTGTCTTTCATTACGATATGAAAAAACTGTAAAAAGTTATGATTGAGATTGTCTTAACAGAAGCCCACCTGAGTTTTCGTTCTGATTAGAGACAGACATGGATGCATATAGGCCTACTGTATACATTCATGTGAACAATAAATGTATGGCTTTGGTTAGAACAGGCTCTTCTACCCTGTTCCTGGAGAGCTACCCTCTGGCTCCAATCCAAACCTGATTCAGTTTATCAACCAGATAATTATTAGAATCAGGATAGATTAGGGTTGGAGTGAAAACCTACAGGACGGCAGCTCTCCAGAAACAGGATTGGAAAACCCTGGGTTAGAGGTAGTGTGCCCCCTCTAGCGGATATAAGTAAGCATTACACCCAAGTGAAAATTGACAGCAAGGTCGTAGTTCACCTGTTCCAAAGATATCATGAGTTCACTGTTGACGACTTACACCATTTATGCCATTTTTACATTGCTTTGTAACTGGTTTGATATATGCTCACATTGAGATGAGGACATGACTGTGTGTGCGCTTAATTCAATTGAATCCACATGTAGTATTTACACACTTGTAAACATGCCATTTCACCCCTGTTGTTTAGGGTTTGATTGATTCTGGTTCTACACAGTCAGTACATTATGCCTACTCTCTCAGTTGCTGATGTTATTTAAAAGTAACCCATTTTAAGGCAGCTGATGGATATAGAATGGCCATGTAGTGTTACAGTGAATGGAGGCTTAGAGGCCTATACCATTTAAACAAAGTCTATGAGCCCATGCATTTTTTTATTACAATGCTAGGATACTGCATGCAAATTAATAGAATGGAAATCTGTATAATTAGACCTATTTAATTTGACACCAATGTTTTTTGGAAGAAACATCATGTAATGGACAAATAAAATCACTTGGTGGCGACCTCTATCAAGGAATTGGCCTATCCTGCACAAGCAATCTTTTGTATCAAGGATGGGGGCTACATTTCTCCACATTCAACACCCCTAGGCTAAAACCATGTGTACAATAACCATGGCAATTAGGCTATGAAGAGGTTGTAATTCATTAGAAGCCTATTTTTTTTTAAAGTTGCAAAAATGACAGATATAATTGTGCTTTTTTATGATAATATTCCATGTTGATATTAGGCCTATCAATAAGATTTGCCTACAGGTAGATCCATAACAGAACTAAACCTCAATATGAGGTTTCATTATCTGCAGCATTAAGAATACTTACAAATCTTTAGGCAGATGATGCCCAATAACTGAAACTTATAAGACATATCCATATAGGGTTGAGTCTATAAGACCAACTTTTATATTTTCCTTGCATTGTCATTTGTGAATAAAATACTAGACGCAGGTCAACGAGTAAGCACTTCATATACAGTCACTACATCTGTAGAGAAAAGGTGCTATCTAGAACCCAAAAGGGTTCTTTGATGGTCCCCATAGTAGAACCCTTTGAAGAACCCTTTTGGGTTCCATGTAGGACCCTTTCCAGAGTGGGTTCTACACGGAACACAAAGGGGTTCTCCCTGGAACTAAAAAGGGTTCTCCTATGGGGAACACAACCTATTCCACATTTTGAAAGTGAAAGAATTATGGTAAATGTTCCAAATTATTACAGAAATTAAAGATTACCCCAGAGTTAATACTTGGCAACTGTGAATAATTTTGAATAGGATTCTACCAACCTTGCACAACTCTCAGGGCAACATACACTGAGTGTACAAAACATTATGAACACCTTCCTAATTTTGAGTTGCACCCCCCTTTGCCCTCGGAACAGCCTCAACTCGTCGGGTTATGGTCTCTACCAGGTGTCAAAAGTGTCCCACAGGGATGTTGATTTCAATGCTTCACACAGTTGGGTCAAGTTGTCTCGATGTCCTTGGGTGGTGGGCCATTCTTGATACACACGGGAAACTGTTGAGCGTGAAAAACCCAGTAGCGTTGCAGTTCTTGACACATTCAAACCGGTGTACCTGGCACCTACTACCATACCCCATTTTAAGGCACTTAAATCTTTTGTCTTGCCCATTCACCCTCTGAATGGCACACATACACAATCCATGTCTCAATTGTCTCAAAGCTTTAAAATCCTTCTTTAACCTGTCTCCTCCCCTTCATCTACACTGATTGAAGTGGATTTAACAGGTGTCATCAATAAGGGAGCATAGCTTTCACCTGGTCAGTCTATGTCATGGAAAGAGCATGTTTTGTACACTCAGTGTATATCCATTGTTTATGTAAAAATTCCTCAAGCTCAGTAAAATTGGTTGGGAATCATTGATGGACATCAATATGCAAACCTTGTTTCTGATTGTCAAGCTTATTTAAGTCACTACTGAGACTCACATCTTGAAAAGTGATTCTGGTGTGTCTTTGCCATTAAAATGTGTGTAATTGTCCTGCTGAAAAATAAAACTGTACCTCAGTATTAGGTTTTCAGAAGTGGATGGTTTCCTCTAACTTTTTAGCTCGGCTTTATTCCTTTCATATTTCTTTTGATCCTGGTGGTGGTGACAAGCATACCATGATGCTGCCACAACAATACTTGAAAATACAGAGGATCAACAACATTGCATTCACTCCACATTACTGGCCTGTATGACAAAGAAGGAAGCCTGTATTTTTAAAAATCCACTCCATAATCATCCACTTTGTTTGCAACAAGGCTGTTAAGGAATATTGCAAAATAACACGGAAATTAACTTTTTGACTTAACCCTACTGTTGTGTTCGTTTCATGTTAATTAATTCTGTGTTCCTGGTCCAAAATGACCGCTCCATTATAGCTGATTATAAATCCATAATAATACATATATTATCACCTAATGTTGTGTTAGATCTTTTTATCAACTTAAGTTCTTGTGAACATTAAAAGTGTTGAACTTATATTTGCTATTAATGGCCTGTAGGCCTTATTGACCTGAGCTCATACAACTAGATGTTGAGTAAAAGAAGCATAATGTATGGATTATTTTGACTATAACAAATACTCAGATGAAACATATTGTGCTATCTATCAAAGACTACTTTGTGTCAAAGTTTAACAAGGACTCTCTCCTCCTCACCAGTGTCATGATCAAAGATATGATCAAGAGCCTCATATACAGTATATTGTTTGGTCATTGTGCTGCCACAGAATGAATTGTGAGCAAGGCCTCAAAAAAGCTTTATATACCAGAGCTTCGAGAAAAGTTATTGATATTAGTGAAACAATGTTGCGGTTATTTGTGAGAATGCCAACAGGTGTGGTTCCCGTGGGGGAAGATTCTATTGGGGAAAGGTTCCCGTGGGGGTTGCCATAGAAGCCAAGAAGGGGAGTGAGGTGTGTGTGTGTGCGCTCAAACACACATGCATGTGGGGGTCTGGGAGAGGAAGTGTGTCCATCTGATGAATGGCCATATGCCTGAACTCAATTTTATACACTAATTGTAGTTTCACCCATTCATTTCTAATGACGGTCATTTTTGACCAGGAACACCACAGGTGTACAAAAGTTAAATAAAACACCCAAAATTGAATGAAAATCATCCAAATGTATTTTGTGTATTCAGATGCACTGTGTGGACAAAGTCATGGAACCTTATGACAATCAGATTAAATTAACTACATTTTTCAGAGAGAAAACTTGTAAATTGGTCAAATTATACCAGAACACAGCAGGAGGGTTACATTTAAAACTACAGGTTTGGATCACATTCAATACAGCACAGCACAGAGTAAAACCTTCTGTATTTTAAAGTATTGTGGTGGCAGAATCATGCTATAGGTATGCTTATAGGTATGGATCGAAATAAATATGGTAGGAGCAAAGCCAAGCTAAAACGTTAGAGGAAAACACTCTTAAGTTTTCTGAAAACCTAACACTGGGATAGTTCTATTTTTCAGCTGGACAATAACGCAATGCCAAAGATAAACCAGGATGGCTTTCCAAGAGATATTGGGTGTACCTGAGTGGTCCAGTCTCAGTCCTGATTTGAATATGCTTGAAAATCATAGATTGACAAGGTTTGAATATTGCTGTACTTTCTATTCACAGCTGTAATTAATGGCCGCAAAAGGTGCTTTCACCAACTGTAGGAAAAAAAATCTAATGTAATCCCTTTTTAAGTTAAATTTTAAGGCAGCAAAATGTGAAGACTGTGAAAAGGGTGTGTAGACTTTCACTAGGCACTGTATGGGGTAATCAAAATAGTTGTTTTTGTAAACCTTTATCCATACAATTATATACGACATAAGGGGTGGGGCAATATGTCAACCTTAAATGGACCATTTGATCATTACCATTTATAGTGCAATAACATAACTGCAAACAATTTCCATAATTATATGTTTTTTAATATAATATTGTATGATGTTTATGGAGTGGTTAAGTGGAAACGCCCACCTTTATGTGGAGCTAGGTATTCTGCATACCGTCATTTCATCGATAGGCCTACTTTTGTCCTTGGGAAGAGTGGTGGGGGGGGGGGGGGGGGTGGTATAGGGCTGATGTAGCCTACTTGCAGAAAGACTTTCCTCCCTCCTTCCCTAATTTAGCGTGTGAACACTCTGCTTGTTACTCCGCCAACGGAGGCCTTTCTCTTCCTCTAGGAAGACCGCCTGTGCCTGGAATTTAGAACCCTCTCACTTTTAATTTATGTGCATATTAATTGCACGCCATTGTAATTTCCACCGTGGGATACAACATGCAAATGAACAGTGTGTGTTTGTCAGATTTTTTTCCCTCCTCTGTTAATCCTGCACTACCGCAAGAGAGGAATATTTCTAAAACCAACCCACATGCCCATAATTATAAAACATCGTGAGTAGCCCGCATACCCTGCCAATGGACATGAAACAAATTCTGAATTATGACTGCAGTTGGTTCAATTAGCACGTTTCTGCCATGCTTAGTGGTGTATTCTTCTCGGTCTGTGGTTGCATGGAAACGTCATGAAATTAATATTCCCATAAATGAAAATTGTGCTAATTAGGTGTTTTTTTAATACAAATAATACGAATAATTATAGGCATAGGTAAGCAACCAGAAGGCAATGTTTATTCAATAGGATCCGAGGTAATAGAAAAAACCTACCTGCTGATTTTTTTACCTGATGAGAGGTGGTTTGCATAATGTTAAAATAGTAGGCCTAAGTGTAAAGAGTGCTATAGGCTACATCAGCATGGGATGTTTCCATATTTTGATATTTGAAATATGCAATTTAAATTCCATTATTTCTGCCAAATGTAGCGTTGGCGGCACAACTGAGTATAGCCAATATGGAACATGATAGGCCCACCGAAGGCAAAGTGTCTTCGTTGAAAACAACTAACAAAATATTTAATATCGAGGGAAAACCTGTAATTGACTTCTTCCAAGTAAAACATAATGGACATTTAATGTTTTATTCAGCTATCATTTCGCACAAAAGTAAGTTCTTACACTTCGAAAGTGACTAGTTGATATTTATTTATTCTCAGCATGAACATACAAATAGCCTTAAAGGTCTAACGCAGCTGTTTTTATTTCGATATCAAATTATTTTTGGGTAACAACCTTATTGTGATTGTTTCCAATGAAAATGGTCAAAAAGAAACCAAAATAGTTTCTTAGCAAAGGACAATTTCTCAAGCAAGAATTTAGCTAGGAGTGGTCTGAGTGGGGAGGGAAATCTGAAAACGAGCTTTTATTGGCAGAGAGGTTTGGAATTGTCTTTATTTTACCTTTATTTAACTAGGCAAGTCAGTTAAGAACAAATTCTTATTTTTAATGACGGCCAAAGAACGATCAACTGCGTTGTTCAGGGGCAGATGACAGATTTTTACCTTATGATCTTCCAACCTTTCGGTTACTAGTCCAACGCTCTAACCACTAGGCTACCTTCCACCCCAATTACTATTGGTCTATTAGCTAATTTACTGCCTGGCGATGTCACCAGGCAGGCCAAAACTCCATCCCCCCAAAACAGGCTGACATTTCAGGCAATATTTTCAAACAGCTATTACACTAAAAGGACATTATCATAATTTTCACAATTTCACAATATTATTCCAACCTCACATTATGGATATATACAGAAAATATAGAAAAATCACGATTTTGACTGCACTGGGCCTTTATAGAAAATATGCAGGTAAATTCCAATCCCAGAATAATGTATAGCCATATATAGGCCTATAGTTTACATTCATGTTTCCTTTAAATGATCATTGAGGTTTCCGTTTTACAATGTTGGGGATTATCTTTCATTATTTGTCTATCTATATGGAAGAGTTTTGAAGGACATAAACGTGTATGGCCAACATGCGATTTTTTTCTTCTCATACTCAAAAAGTAAGTAACCTATGATCAATGTCCATTGCTGGAGATCGCCTACTTTTAGTTGACTATCTATCTGATCCTGATAAGTAAGTATGTAAGTAAGTAAGAAGTAAAATACCAATATGCAGAATGAAGAGACGAATACACGTTATCAATGTTGCTTTATGCAATATTAATTATACATGGTGCATGCAATTTGTGTAGGTTTTCCCTGTTGAAATTCCTCTATTCCATTTGGACATTATTGTTTACCACCAGAGCCTTCTAATTTGAATAAAACAATTAAGTTCACTGGTTACCATATGATACTTGATTCAAAAAGAGCATGTGGGATACACATAAACTCATAAAAAAATATATATAATGTATAACCTAATTAGAACTTTGGGTTGCCTTTAAGTAATGCCAAAAATATTAGATCCATTCTAGTTACAAAACAACAATTGAGAACATGTGGCCTGTTTTTTGTATTTCAAATGGGTGCAGACCATCATGTGTGATGTGGATCCAGTCAAAAAAAAAACGTTATGGCCTCAGTATCCATTTACTTAAATGTGATACTAATAATTGCCACTACTCTATATATTCCACTAATTATATTTAGATCCAGGACAAGAATAAGTTTACATAAGAAATACCAACACTAGGGCTGAAGTTTGAGTGACGCGTAACTTCAGGACCATGCATGGAGTGGACAGTGCCTCCTGACTGAAGGCTATACAGGTGCGGTGGCGCACTCAGTCAGGTAAATCGTACTATACAGTCTTGCCTCTTCTCCAAGAATATGCCTATTTGTTGAATGCAGGGGGATGTTTTATTCCTGCAAAGAAGGGACAAACAGTCCATATAATTCAATTTACTTTTATCCAGGAAGATAATGCAGCCGGACGTTGATGTATTGTCAATAGTAAACGTGCTGATCTCAAATATGCATTTTTTGCACCGATTCATTTGACATATGCTTCTGTGTAAGGTTTTAGACCTAAGGTTTAGGCCCTGCAAAAGTGATGAATTAATAAAAGAACACGGTTTGTTTTCTCAATAGATGAGACATTGAATTTATTTAGAAATATAGCATCGACAAATAAAGCATGTTTGGATGCTCTCCGCAGATTTAAATGATGAAAATACAGCCTTTTTGCTCTGATCTCACATGTCACAAGGCACCGAATGGGTTTAATACAAGTTAGGAAGTTGATATCCTATCCAGTTGAACAAGTCAGGCGATAAAGGCTAGTCTACTTGTTTGGTTAAAACCTTTTGTTCATTGAGATCTAATCGATCCAATTCGTCCAAAAACAGGCCTAGTTAAGACTATAATTAACCCATAATCCCATTGAATTCCATCATTAGTTCAGTTAAATCTGAACGGTTTAACTCCCATTGATTCTCACACATGATTCCCAGATTAATACCATAATCAAAGTGCATCTCCACCCCCTTCACTTATTGCTACCGGCACTTAAACTAAACCAGAGCAACTGGTGCAGGCACATAGGCCTAACCTCTTTTAAATGAGGCCAAATCCAAAGGATAGGAAGGGGTTGGTACTAGGAAAATATCTCTAATGTTGTCTAAACGCCCCCAGGCATACATTCAATAAACATTCAAAAGCCCCACGAGATCAGAGGTCCAATAATGAAAATGGTCCCATCTTCACACTCGCGCGTCACCTTTATCACAAATAAGCTCGGTTTCGTGCAGCCGGGTGCATTTCTATGAACACACCGACCTCTTTAATACTGTAGGCATACAACCACGCTGACAACTCAATCGCAGAGGTGAACCGTGCTCAAAAGACTGACTTTCACCATTGTGCCCCTGCACTTTGCTCTCTTTAAAACATCTCGTTTCATGATGGGCGTGGTCGTATTATTACAAATCCATTTTTTTTCATTCGATTCTTTCTTTGGGTTATGAATGGGGAAGGGAGGCAGAAATAAATAATTGCTACAAAGCCTTCCTGTCAGGTATGGTGTAGGAGTGCTCGGTGCTCAGAAAGTTTAAATCGAGCTGTCTTTTACCACTGACACCGTCAGAACGCAAAGAGTAACCTGAACCCTAATCCCCAAACCCAATTAGTGCTTCGCGCATTGGATTTACTCCAAGTAAATTCTCGGCCAAGCAAATTATGTAAGAAGATGGCAATGTGTATTCAATATGCAGCCCATCATTCATTCATACTCTACAATAAAGCATTTGGTATCAAGTCCTAATGAGGACAGAGTAGGACAAACCCGACAGAATGGGCATAGAGAAATGCATTAAATGGGCCTCGAAGTCTGACATGAGAGACCATCTACGAGTTTTGACATTTTTCATATAGCCTCTATAACCTCAACTTCTCCAGTAAAATAAATGGCAACGGGTATGACACGCTAGAGATATAACGATTTAAATATTCGTAGTTCTTTCTCATTTTAAGTGTGGGCACCTGTTGATATTCCTCCTCAGAAACATGGCCTGTGATTTCTTCTTTTCACAAGTTTTGTCGTTCAAAGTGATTGGAACGCATTCAATTGCATGTGTGTTACCCTACGATTAAGAGGTTATAATTGGGCCAAATGCCTGTATAACAAATTCATCTGATCAATCAAAATATTGTGCACAAATCTGCACATATCCAGAAAAGTGCAGGAATTCAACAATTGAAATGCATACAGTTTACAGTACACTGGCTTGTAGGCCTATAAAAAATGAATCAAGTTACATTGGTATTAAAGTCGCCTCAATTGCCTGTGTTCATTTTCTTGAACTGTGGGTACATAATATGCATACCTACTATGTTGTGTTTCTGTATTAGATACATTTTTTTACCTTCATTTAAGAACAAAATCTTATTTTCAATGAAGGTGGGTTAAATGCCTTGTTCAGGGGCAGAACGATAGAATTTTACCTTGTTATCTCGGGGATTCGATCTTGCAACCTTTCGGTTACAAGTCCAACGCTCTAACCACTAGGCTACCTTTGGTATTCGTTATTGTCAGAATAAATTTCGTTTATTAATACTTCAACTGAACGAGGGATATTTTGACTTAGCAAAGCTCATGCAATTCAAGATTGGAACGTTAGAAAGCTTGGATCGCCCCTTTCACAAGACCTTAAAAATAGTTTTACTTTGTAAAATATAATAGAAGTATAATTACTCACAGCAATACATTTTTGTTAGGCTTATTGTTCCGAAAATTGGAGAGCAGCTTCAAAATATGTTTTCCATTGATTTGCCATGGCCACAAACGTCTCCATAAAATACTTTAAAAAAAGACTATTCTATAATAATTCAGGCTACAGGCAAGCAAGTGGCAACATTTTTTTTTAGAATACAACTAATATTAAGTATGAACCTACAGCCAAATATAAGATCTGTATTGTATTATATTATATTCGAAATTATGAGCAATACCTATTATGAAGGATCTTAGCAACTATGGACCAGGCCTACACCCTTATATTTGTGGTGAGGAAGTAAATTCAGATTTTTCAGCCACATTATTATACCATTATGAGGGTGGCATCTATAGGTTACCAGCCTTTGTAACGTTGTCATTCTGAAGCACTTTGTGTTCCCCATGATGACATCATGTAGCTACGCAAAGCTCCTACACGCATGTCAGCAAATTGGGGCCTCTTGCATTCATATTTATGAACGCATTAATTAAGCAATTAATTTGGCATTAGGGCCTACACATCACTCTTCATCATTCCGAGAGTCCTGCTACGGGGAGGAGAAACCAGACCACCGACCAGCGAGCTAACATGATCCACCAGAAATACTATGTTTGGTCAGTGAGAGATTATATCTCAAAGCAGAGCCTTCTTTTGAAATATGTCTAATGCATTGGGGAAAACGATTTTTGACTCAGGAACAGATTTACTGAGCGTTTGCAACAGTGCAAAGCACATATATACTATCACATAACCTTGGTGCAGTATTTACTTACTTATCAATTATTTCTTCAATCATGATGTAACCTGCGTTTTGTGTTGTCCCACCAATTTGGCTCTTTACTAAATAAACGGGACCATTGGACTTACATGAATACCGAACAGGGTTTGTGTATGGCCTATGTACGCATTCTGCCCCTCAAGTTTTGCAACGTCAGATGTGCATCTGGGAGAGGTTGTTTCCTGCACACTTGGAGTGAAATAAAACGCTCTCACTCCTGTAAAACCACAATACATGCATTGTGATTGTTAATAGCCTATAACGTATATGGCCCATAAACATTGTTTAAGATATTAATCATGAACTAAACTTATGCACCATTGCAATGTGACCATATACATGCATTAGATTGTTCTATCTAACATAAGGAAATCATTTTCGGAATTTTAACACACACAGACACTAAACACACACTGACATCAGAAATATAGGCCTGGACTGCATTTTTTCTTGTGTGCATATTATGTATTTGTGCCAATGTGCATTGAAGTGCATTGATAAGTAGACCTGCAGTGAAGTGAAAAACTTGCTGTAAAATGTATTGCCATTTTTCATTCTTAATGCTTTCTAAACCTCATCTTTACCGATTGCACCAAACATATATTATGATTTTGCTTTTGATCCACACGAAGGGCCTCCTTCTCTTCTCCAATTGAGCGTCAAGATTAATTTTAAACTGATTAGCATATGCAAATTATTTTTAATTGCAGGCGTAATGACTCTTGCGTGTGCGATTTTTCAACCCGCCATTTTTGTTCCTGCATGGTTTACAGGAAACCTTTTTCAATAAACAGACCTAGATTATTTTGTTATTCAAAATACATTCTTACACTTAATACCAAAGAATGTAGGCCTACTAAATGTACTGTAATTGTAAGTAGACCTGCAAGTTTGTATTTTTATCTGCATGAGGCATGTACGCTACTACTGAAACGCTCGGTTGCAATTCTCTCAACGTAATGCTATTCACACAATTCCAGAACAGATTCAATGTTAATTGTTTTTAATATTGTATATCAAGAAGTGCAAGCGGAAAGGTGCATCCCTATCGTAAATGTAAAGGTAAGAATATATGTAGGTATCATTTGTAGCCTATTTACAATAGGCATATTTGATATCCGTGTTACAGAAATGTGTAGGCGATATATTATCGCCTTGTTTCTAAAATACCTGACGTTAAAACTTCCTATCGGTTGATGAATGATATAGGGGGAAGGGATTGTCTCGTGTGGCGCGAGGAGAGTGTGTGCGCGCAATGGGCTCCCATGGAGTCTTGACAATATGTCCAGATTTAGGGGGACAAAAGATCGTTGAGCTTTGCGTTGCTAAGCACGTCTCAGATTCTAGCTTACCAAGAAAAGGGTGGCAATTTATTAGCAGTGGTGAGAAAACTAGAAATAGCTAGGTTGGACTTGGGAAATATATTGCAAAGCGCATAATTTCAAGCCATGACACACAAATATGATTGTTTATCGGGGAAATGTGATATTATTAAAAATAATTGATAAATACGAGTGAAAGCATTATGTGCAAAGTTTAAAAACAATTGAGGTAGTGGGGTTTTTCAATTTCCACACCACATATCTGTATTTTTTTCTCTCTCTCTCGCACACACACACACACACACACACACACACACACACACACACACACACACACACACACACACACACACACACACACACACACACACACACACACACACACACACACACACACACACACAAATATGATCAAAATTGCATTGCACTTGTAGTTTATAATTGCCTCATATTTCAATTAAAAAGGGATTGGGAGTGACCTGTGCCTTTGAGCTCAAGCTCTTGCACCTGGCAAACGTTGCTATTGCCGGAAACACACCTCTGCTGGTTTGGGCTCGTAGCCCACAGGCTATATTTTAATGTGCCTTGAAGTGTGAATAAGAAAAATATGTTATTTGGAGGAATAAGGCCACAAAACCACAAGCCCTTGGTCGGTATTTGTTCAATTTTGTTGCTTCATCTCCTTTTTTATTTCTCACTGTGCAGATAGAATTTACGGTGCTCTTATAAACGTTGTGCCACGTCTTACCTTTGCAATTTGGCTACACGAGGCCTCACTGTAAAAGTACGGAGCTATTCGTGAAAAAGAGTGAATAAGACTTTGGCTCTGTAATTTACGTTCAAACCAATGCAAAATTAAACATTGTCTTAGAATTTAATTTGACGCTCTCACAATGGCTTAAGTCTGAAATATGCATAGAGATGAATGGATCAGGTTTGCATAATGCCCAAAGTGCCTACTATCGCATTGGGAGTCTAAATCAACACGTTTCCATGCTCAGCCATAGGTGAGTATGAGGCTATTGCTTCACTAGAAGCACGAGCAAAGATGGATCTCAGGCGGGTTGTCATTACGCACACTTACACACACATGTTCATCAAGAGAGGGTTTACGTTTTCATGGTTTATGTTTTCATGTAGGCCTATGTGTGTTTTCCTTGTATGTTTGGGTTTTTGTTGCAATATGCCTAATGGGACAATAAAGATTTTCTAAATCTTAATCTCAATCTATTACCAGCATCAAATGAAGAAGGATACCATAGTCTATGGGTGCACGGAATCTGGATGATATAACAAGTGCTTTGTCCTTTACATAATTGTTATGTCAGGTGTGGAGTCACACAAAATAAGAACATAATCAAAATCCTCCCTCATATTCCGTTTTGTTAACCAATGCGTGAAGTACACGAATGTAAAGTTACGCATGATGACATTGTGTATTTACCACAGCATTTACTAGCCAACATATGGGTGTTGCCTAAACTGATAGGCTAGTTTTTCACAGGGAGCTGTTCAAGAGATTAAACCCGTCAGTAGACACATCACAGAATGAGCACTACAGGACATATTCGATTTATGCGTCATTAAGTAATGACGCATGACATTATTCCTCATAAATGTTAGCCTAAAATATGTTACTACTAATAGGCCCGTATAAGAAGAGTGTAACCTTTTGTTGTGGTTTTAGTCTAAAATGTGCAAACAGTGAGGCTGTACTGCCAGGGGAGGGGGGCGGGGGCGGGGGGGGGGGGGGGACATGCTAGAGTTGCCTGACGAGTGATAATGAACTTGGGACGTGCAAATTGCCATCATACATTTCTGTACAATATCTCTTGTCCACCACGGTCCCGGGTTCCCATCATGCGGTCGCTGGGGGGAAACGAAGCCATTGTCCCAACCCATAGCCCATTAGCCGCTACCAAAGGACGGTTTAAGGCTTGCCCTTGGTAACCCGTGCATCGTTGTGAGCTGGAGAGAAGAAAAAAAGCTTACCAAGCTAAGCCCGGGAAAGAAACAGTAGCCGTATTTATAGTTTGATCTCTAGGAAGCGTCCAACATTTGGAGAGAAAGAAATGGGGACCCCTGAACACTGATAGAGAGAAACCAACAACAACTGTGGCTGACAAAGTTGTCTCTTTGGCAGTCGAACCTCCTATTGAATAAGTAATTTATTCAAAGGAGATTTTCATCCCCACGATCTGATTATTATGATAATCAACCGACCTAGACCCCTTTCTTGGCCCTTGTCTGCTGGTCTGGACTCGTTGCTGACGGTAAAAGTTGATTTGCACGGTCTCACCCTGGCGATCCAGTGGTCACATTCCACGAGTCTTCTGTATCAAAGAGACAGACAAAGGGAATGGGGAATGCGCGCACTTGATTCAGGCGCAGGAGTTAGTCCATAGTCGCAGGGGCCTTCACGTCAAACGAATATTGGTAACTAGACAAGATTACATGGAATTCATATAATCCCACAGGAGCCAGGGTCTAAAACTCTCTCCAACCAGTTATGCCAAACTTTTTAGACTTTCACAAAGCAATAGAGTTATTTCACTCAATATTTGAAATGTATCCCAATGGGAGTTTTGAAGCCCATATCACTGATTCATATAAACTCATCCTCATAACGTTGGCATGAAATCACAAGAAAATGGACGCCATGAACAGACATAAAGGATTGTAGTAGCCTAGCCTATATGAGACGAATATCTTGGACACGTGCACTCTTGAGGGCGATGACATTTACGGTAATACAAAACCATGGTTGGGAGAGATGTTGAATATATTCATATCGCAGCCCGTTTTCTTAATTTCAGAGGGAGGGGACACAATAGAGCTGCATCGTGTCAAAGAGGCCCCTACTGTCGTGTCATAAGGGGAGGGTCTTGGCGATGCTATATGCTTTTTGGCAAGCATGTTTAAGTTCATATGCATTGTACAAGAGGAATGGCGAGCGCAAGGCACAGCGAACAGTTCACTTCGCTCTCAGCGGGGGGAGGCGAACACCATCTCTATGGGAAATAATCTCGATTCTAAACAAGGGGGGACCCGGCCGCGAAAAGATGAATGGATGGGGCCAGCGCGACGTCACAGCGAGCTGCAGCCATGAAGCTCAAGACCAGGCGCGAGCCAACCTACAAGCGCTCAGTTGTTCTACATCTCTTGACTCGCTCGGTTGATTGTTGTGGAGAGCGTTTGTAACCGTGGCTGGCAGACACCGGGGTGAGTATGGCATATATGATTAGAAAATGTATGTTCTGTTGCGTGCTATTGACGCGGATGCGGACAACGCAGTCGTAATTTTGCATGCATGTATAGCATAAAACATAACAAATAAAAGAACACGCTAGCGCATCATTTTATCCTGGTGGGGTTGGCACTCACTGTATGAGACTCGTGCAATATCGAGCTATACGTCTTTGGCACCGGTTGTCCTGTATCAATCGAATAGGCTATCAATTGCAATGTTTATGCTCATTTGAAGATTGTGTATGATAATTTATATTGAATGGTATCCGCATATTAGATATCCTACAAGACAAAAAACAACTAGCCTATCCATTACAGCTTGTTTAATTTTGTAGGCTGAAATTATGTTTGTAGCATAGGAAACAACCATTTCGATATATCCTCAATTTTGGATGTGGTCTCACTTGAATTTAATGACTGAAAGGTCAGGCTTACAATGCATTAGATAGGATACAGCTTTCTCCTTCATTACACCCAACACTTCACCTATTCTAGTTGAATCATTTTGAGCAAACAAAGAAAGATGGGATATGGGCAATCTCAGGCTAGGGGGCTTGATAACGACCTCCATTACGCACTATGGAGTAGACTAACCATGCCCCTCACACGGCAAGGTTCCACATGCATCACCCAGACAGACGCAGACCCACAGAGGTAATAGAAATCACATGTCATTTTACATACCATGCCATTTCTACATAAATTATTGATATAGCCAGATATACTTCTAAAACATCACAGGGAAATTGTCTATATGTCATCCGGCGTGTAATTTGCCACATAATGTAGGCTACAATAATGTAGCCTATTATTACATTTCTATAGTTTTAAGGAAAAGTCGCCTATTCGAAATGTAGGTTAGGCCTCGATCAGTTGATCAATTGAGGTTCGAGTCCAGACTATAAAAATTATTAATAGCAATATAGTATAAAGTACAACTGCTCACACCTATAGCGGATGGATGGGGAATCACAAGGCCATCCAATCCGCACGTGCACGCCGAATACGCGGCCTTCTGAGCACACGTGTGCACATTACTGGAGCATAGAGCATTGATATGTACCACCATTATGCTTTGTGAAGTAGTACTATATATGTGACAGTGGTAGGCCTGTACAGGACACTAATACATACGTTAATAGCGCAATAGCAGATTGCGTACACATTAGTTGTCATAGGCCATGGTATGATGTGTAAGTAAAGAGACTGCAGAATTATATGAAATGTAACGCTTGTATTGTGCGGCCTAAGATCAAAAAGTGAATTGCTTTTGCACAGCCAGGTTGTTGTTTTGTTTGGTGTTATAGTTCGTGTTACATCTGGTGACATTCTATCCATAAACGTGCGTGTTTTATTTATTAAATTGCAAATAATTTAATCTGCACATTTCTCCCAAGCACTTAGCTGGATTGTGGGTTGTGCGTAATGTAGGTCTGACTCGTTTTTTTACGAGTATTGTTGAAGGCCTTGTCTAAAAATCGATCTGCCTATTGCCTATATGTCTTTAGGGTGCTTTTGGAGATGTCATCTGGGGCGTGTCCTACCTCTAGACTCGGGTACCTATCTAGCTCAGGTGCCTTTATACAGGTAGATTACTTAACAACGCTCTCGTGAATTTTAGCCTACTATCTTGGACCATGTAATGTTTTTATGTCGCCTCAACGTCATATCTAGAGGGGCAGATGCAGGCTTGAGGCTTCGTACCTGTCTGTAGGCACAATAAAAAAAAGTTATATACTCAGTTCAAACGAGACTGAGTTGTTGTAATTGTTGACCTAAACCGGACAGTTACCATAGGACTGCAGTTGGGTTGGAAAATAAGCGTTTCTTGTTTTTGTTTTTTTCAGGATTCAATGGAGAGACATATAGGCGCAACAGAGCAGGTGGCATAGGTAATATAAATACACCACAATCTCTTACAGTTTTAATAACTGGGCAGGTATGGCTTAGACATTGTTCACTTTAACTCAGTTAAATCACTTGCACAAAATCCAAATGGAAGAGACATTGTAGGACGTGTTTTGCTAAAATCGTAGTTTTTTGTAGTCCATGATATCCGGGATCCTTGGAACGTCCATACTCCGTTGAAGTCGAAATGGTTAGGGTAATGGTTATGGTTAGGGTTATGTAATGGGTTATGGTTATTGATATGGTTAAGGTTAGGGTTTAGGGTAGGGATGTCCCAAGGATCCTCGATAGCACTGACCTTTTGTTATTAAATTAGCATATATGATATAATTTGTGCATAAGAGTGCAGTGAAAGTACCCGTTGAAAACTTAGGAAATTCGAGTCAATAGTTAATAAAGTATTACAAATTGACTAAGCCTATGGATATTAATACCGTATCAATCAATCATAATTTCACAAGAGAATACAGAAATGAAATGTTATTTTACTGCATAATTTTACTGCATATCTACACCTTTGCGTTCATACTTGTCAAGCTCGTCATTTTTTCGTAGCAGTGAACGCTGTTGGTATTATGACTTCACAAGGTTCCAGTGTGCAGCGGTAGGCTACAGTAGTTTAGGCCCTCTGCCAACAGATTGCATGGACCGCGCCAATTACATATGATGAACATTTAGAAATGACCTCAGTTCGTGCCTCGTGCATAAGCATTGAGACCTGAGCAACAGCAATGTGCCAATAAATTACGGATCAGGTTGGATTGAATTACATCGATTCACGTCATATCTCAATGGCATACATTGATCACTTTATTATAAAGCTATAACTACGTTCTTTGTACCTAAAATACATCTACAGAAAATATGTACATTGTGTATTGCTTCATCAAACATTTTCAATGCAGCCTATCCCTGTGCGCTTCAATTATTCCTAAGGATCAATTTGAAGGACGTCACCAACGTCTTATCCAATGACGAGGAGGGATTAGGTTTGTTTGAATGAATGAATGAATGAATGGTTGAATGAGTTATACCCCTTGACAATTATGAGGTTGGCAAGATGCAGTAATAGACAGTCGAACCGGATCTCTCCCTGGCACGTTACTGCGCAATATAGGCCTATCTGAATTTACCAAGGGGTAGGCCTAGGTTAACTGTTAAAACAAGAAGACAAATGCAGTTATTTTTAACAAACTGATTGTATGATAGTTAATATGCTTATCGGGGATTTTGATACGTTATAGTGGTGTTGAAATCCTGGCACTGAAGGCTACTAAGAGACAAGGCCGCTGTCCACTGCTGTGGTGCTGAATCTGAGGTGAGCTTCGTTACTGTTGCGCAGTGTGAGTTATTTGTAATCTTATCTGGCGCAATGTAGGCCTAATATGAAACATATTATTTCCTACTTTATTTCCTTAAATAATGTTTATTATTATTACTTGAAATAAAGTTGGTCAAATGCATTGACAATATCAGAAGGAAACGTCGCAACTGCGTATCAAACTATTTGGAATTTGCACAGTATAATAAAAACAATAATAATGACAATAATATGAATTGTAATAATATTGATTAATAAAATAGGATAATAAAAACAACAACTTTCCAATTCAAACTCTCCACTGCAAATGATGAAATACATGGTAAATGTAATTTCTTGAAAATAACATAAAATACACGTTTTTGATTTTTTTCAATATAATGTTGAGAATATAATGCTATTTATCGTTTGTGGTAGTATTATAAGTATTTATATTATATAATAACTTTGCAATTTAAAAAATATATATATTCACAGAACTGTCTCACATACTGTGTACAGTGTCACAAAAACAGTAAATTATTATTATTATTTAGTTGGATTTCAAATATTAATCCTGGGACAGTATAATTCACAATAATTTCATGCATTATATGTACAATCAAGTTATTGGCTGTGCCAATAAATAGCACAAATTAATAACTGAGATAAATGTATTGTTAACCCTTTATGCTTATATAATCAAGTCTCACTATTTAAACAAAGTGTATCCATTATCCATGTCAGATATCATTTCAAATGATGTTGTAGCATGTCAATTCTCTCTCTGACAAAAAGACACGTAGAGATCAGGACATTTCTGTAACTGCATCAGTATTTTGTTTTGATGGCATTTTGTCCTTGGCAGGAAGAAATACCTTCCTGGGTGAATAGTCACTTTTTCAGGAAAGATAGTATCATTTCTATTTCCAGCATGTGTGCACGCTTTTGTTTGGTTTGCACGTGTGTGTGTGCTTGCGTGCATGGGTGTATGTGCATGCACTGTATGACATATGCATGTTTGCGAGTGCGGATGCTTTGAAAGAGCCTTGTTTTATCCTTGTGTAGCATACTGTAGTAAGAAATGATAAAGGTGATTAGAAATCCTTATGGTGACTGGTAGATTATGATCAAAAATAAGACATTTTGAAGCTTGAATCCTTGTCCTAGCTGACAGTAAGGAGAGGATGTGTTGTCTGCCAACAGTGTGAGACTACAGGTAAAGATGTGTACACTAAAGGGGAGAATGTTCTCTGTCTTTCTCTCTCTCTCTCCCTCCATCTATCTCCTGTCAGTCATTAGAACATGTATAGATGGGAGGAGCCTCGTTGTTGGGCTGGGCATAAAGAAAAGCTTTAAATTGGCCCTTGTGCCATGTACCATAAATGTGTGTACTCCGTGTGTGTGTGTGTGTCTGTGTGTGTAGGTTTGCACTTGTGTGTGTTTGTGCTTTTGTGCTGTATTCTGACCCCAACCTTGAACATGCCCTCCACAATTTACTGTGGAATCTCTGATAGATATGCATACGCAAGAGGCAAACCTTTCTCTCTGTATCTTACAGTAAAACAGCTTTAATTTAAAAAATAAATTTTGGACATGGGGGGGGGGGGGCGGCATTTGAAGCCATCACCCTCCTATGGAGCCAGTCCATGTGAGAGACTGCCTCACTATAGGGGTGGGCGCAGGGGCGGAGAGGTGTGGTCTGGGAAGACTGGCGCCGTAACCAGTTTGGACTGGTTCGCCAGCCTGTGTGTTTTGATCAAGCCTCACGCTGATTATTTGACTTTGAGGAGTCAAGGCTTTGGCTGCCATGTTACGGGCTGGCCGTCCAATCAAAGGCTTTGTAACAGCAGAACAGTGAGGGCGGATTGGCAGAGAAATGTTACAGTTAGTAAGTGGCCAATTGCTGATGAGTACTTTAAGCAGAGGGTCAGGAGGTTCTGGTATTTTTGTGAACTGTTAAGTACACATTTGATGAAAGTTGATTCATTTAAAATAATCAGCATTTCTTACATCTTACCAGACCCCTCTATAGAACTGATACAGTTTACTCACTGTGCACTTAAGTTTGAAAAGGGAAATTAAAGTCTTAATTTTTCTGATTGTTAATACTATTTTTTCCTGATTATAGGTCAGAATCTGGCCCTTGCGTATCACCTGTGGCACAAGAGGATGGGCAGCCTTAGGGGTTGGTTGTTATCTTTGGTTATCTAGCTGTATGAGTGATGTACATTCTTCATAAAGCTAGATAACCGAAAGTAACAAGAATCCCATTACGCTCCTGAAAGGCATCAAGATCCCCAACACATACCCCCCATGCCGCACCACCCCATTCTACCATTCACAGCAAAACAAGCAAAAAAATGGCCGACATCATAGGACATGGGAGCAGAAGAAAATGTCAAGTAAGTCGTGTGATGTCATCCAATTGCACAGGTTTATGTGTGTATGTGTACGTGTGTGTGTCTTTTTAACTCAGCTTGACAATTACAACTATCTGGTCTCTGTTATTGCCTCAAATATATCACAATTGCCTCTGAGAATTTTAGCAGCAGATTTGAGAGTTTGAGTATTTGTTGAGTTTCTTATAAATTTACATATTTGAGTATTATAATTTTTGATATTTCCCTCTGAGCAATATAGTTGGGAAAGCCTGATCTCTTTGAGATTGATCTCTAAAAATAATGAACTATACACATAATGCCATACACATATTTCCACGTATTTGTACATGGCCGGTGGCATTGGTCCGTAGCAGCCCGGTTGGTCCAACAGGATCACTTGTAATCTAATAAGCCCCTGATCCCTCTGTGTGGGGCTGCATGCAGCGGCTTATACTTACGATCACATGGCCAGCAGTGGTGGGCGGGTCCCAAAGAACCAACGGCAACCTGAATGGTGCTGACTGCGGACTTTGCGGTTAACAAATTGGTCAGCCAGTAGCTGCAAGTAACCATCCTACGGTTGTAGCAATTCTGTACTTGGCTGATGGGGTTTTAGTTAATGCTGTTTGGGAAACAGGTGAAATGAATAGAAAGTATGGTTGCTGATTATAGCCTCTAATGTCATACGTTATTTGGATTGTGGAAGTTTACAATGGACTTTTTAAGTTAATCCCCTGCCAGCACATAGTCGAATGGACAGATTTGTTTGAGGCCAGTTTTGTTAAGCTAGATGGTTGTTTATTTGTTTTCTCCCCCTCTTTCTTTCATGTGGGAAGGTGTTTGATTTTGCTTTTGTTTGGGTGTTTGATTTGAGGTGACAGTTGGCTTGGTTGTGAATGGGCCATGGCGAAGCCTCCATTGCATGAGGTGCTACCATGTGGAAAGGCCTGATGGGTCTTGTTGAATGCCACTGTGTGGGGCTCTGTGGGGGAGTGGTCCGAGGGCAATCAACCAGAAACTGCCCCCAGTGACAGAGCCATGAGAGAGGGAACAATCCGGGCCTCAGCCAATAGTGGGAGTAATTGGTCAATCAGATCTTCACACCTTCAATCAGTCATAAAGGCAATGATGTTGATTTCTTTTCAACTAGAAAAAGAATCATGTCGAGTGAGGCCTCTAGTATGATATTTCTGTCTTTCGGCCAAATCAGCCTTCCATAGCTTCAAGACATTACAGAGAAATTGGAGAGTAAATTGTATACTATAGCACCAGTATGTTTGAAAAACACGTTATCTGGTGATCAATGGCCTAAACAGGGTTTTAATCACATTTACTCGGCTAAATTTATACATTTGAATTCTGCTTTGATAACAAACACAATACTTACTCCAATATGGCACGTCGGACTAGACTGAAACTCCTGTTGGAGCGTTTGTATAGCAACAACACTCACAATGTCAATTTTAGCGTGTTGTGCAGCGGTCCCTGCCTGCTGCATTGCAGGTGCTGAGTGTGACATTTGAGCTCAGGGCTCAGCGAGGGAACGAGAGAGACGAGGGCCTTGACAGCAAGTGACATGCGGTGATGTCACCTCCTCCGGTGGCACAGTGGTACCTGGCTCTTTGTCTGTTTTCCCTAGCTACTGTCATTACCAACGGAAGAATCCAGGGGAACTGGAACAAGGCCCCAACGACTGTTCTTGGCTGTTATCTGTGGATGTATAGCTACATACATGCCGTTGTGGTTGTTAATGTGACAAATTGGCCTTTTACAAAGTGTTATGCAAGTAAAATTTGATTGATTGACAACATCTATGGGTAGAGATTTTAGCAAAGTTAGATTAGCTTTCTGACATCAGTTTGTATTTATTTTTCAGGCAGTAAAATAGTATTTTTTCTCTCCAATTAGCTACAATTTGTACGATAAGCATGAATACTATTTCAAGAGAAGATGATATGAAGTGAGTGACAGATTGCCATAAAGGTGTGTGCACTGGTGCAGCTGTTTTGTTGGTGGCGATAAGGGGGATGACTGTGTGTGGCACAGTCATATCAAAAACAGTCCACACTAGGGACTCCAGGAACTTTCTGGTTGGAGGATGCACGGAGTAAGGAGGGAATAAGCAGGATATCCAGAATCTTTCAACCAGGATTTCTGGAACACCAGGGAGTTCATTGAAAGTTCCTGGAATTTTGCAACCCTACCCCAGAGGAAAGATGGCCTTTGCACTGCCTGCCTGAAAATGGCACAAAAGCGGGAGTTCCACAAAACCTCCGGGACTCTACTGTAGCCCTGTCTGGAGTGGAGGGAGGGAAAGAGAGAGGAGGTAAAGAGAAAGGATGGAGGGAGGGAGAGGAGAAAGGAAGGGAGGCAGAGGGAGGGAGGGTTTGGTGGATTTGTCTTAGCTTTCAGGCTCTAGGCAAGCAGATTTAGACTCCAAGTGTCAAGTAGAAAAACAGGCATTGTGGCCGGGCCCTGGCGGCCCCCCACCAGTAGACTTTACAGTCAATAGAGCTAGTCCACTTGTCACAGGGAGACAATGGGCTCCTTTACCACCCTTTCAGCACCTCCGGGTCCTAGCAGCCAGACGGGTTTCTGAAAAAGGCCCAGTGATTCTTGCCCCCTTTTCTCTGCCTCTTTTTTCTCTCAACAGAACACACCAACAGAGTTTGGAAAATGGCTTCACTGCTGGGCTGGTACAGAGGGGCAGACTTTGCCATTTCTAAAGCGGCCCCCGCCTCCCTGTCGCTCACAGAGAAATTCATGTATTTCAGGCGTTTACAGAAGTCAATGGACCCACCCAGACAAAGGAGATTAAGTTTGGTAACTTAGCAGTAACAGGTGTACTTTGACTTGGTTCGGACCACACCGGAGGTGGGTGCTATTGTTGGACCCGTTGTTCTGTTTCCTCCCTGACAGTTTCGACTTGTGTGGAGATAAAGATGGAACTGCTTTACGGCCTTTGACAATCTGCTTTATATGTTTCCTCTTGGAAGTTAGTGCTGGGAGTTTGTTTGGCCTAGCTGTTCAAGACCAGTCTCTTATCATTTCTCAGTCTTTGAAAATACTTCTCAGTTTTGCTACAATTCATCATTGATTTGCCAAGAAGTCTCCAAAGGGAGACAGGAGTTATGTTTAGATCTCCCTCCGCTGTTGCCCCGGGAGCTAGTGAAGGGTAAACAATCCAAATAGAGAAATATCAGAATGATTACAGAACACTATACATTCTAGCATTTAGAACAATGTGCTCAACTGGAAATGCTTTAACATAGGATGCATTTTTAGAAGGAAAAACTAATAATTTTCTGAATATTTTAACAGTTAGGAAAAAGAGCCTCTCAACAAAAAGAGAAAGATTACATTTTCAGAAGTTGGGCAAGTATTGCACAAAGTGAAACAAACTATTTCAGTCTTGAACAAAGCTTTTGGACAGAGCCTGACAGAGCCTCAGTCCACAGAAGGCCATTCTGGTGAAATTACTTGTCAGAACGTCATGTGAAGGGGCTGTTCAGACCGAAGCGGCTTTGGCAGCCATTGTCTTGTTCTCGCTCACACACCTACGAGTCCAGAGTAAGCACACAAATTCATTGTTCCCTGAGCTGTTAATATCAGAGGCTTCACAATGGAGCCCATTCGCCATATTTGCATATGGCACTTTTCCAACAAGGACTCAGAGCGGGCTTGAAAGCCGGCCCACTTTAGTGCCAATGGCAAAAAAATGTCAAGTGCCAATTAGGAGAGGTTTGCCACCATTCAGTGGTACCCCACCCCCTCTACTACTGCCCCTCCCTTCCTCCTAGCCTACTCTCTCATACTCCCAAGCCCATTCCCTTCACCCCAAGCCCTACTCCCCCATTACAGCCTACAAAATAGTGTCTCCCTACTGGCACGCTGAAACGAAAGCTGCCTCCTTCCTCCAGCCTGAGAGTGAAAACAGACAGCAGCTCTCTCCTCCCCGATCAGTCTGCTTGTTGGTTCACCAAATGTCATGTATAGGCTAGGCTGGTAGCTAGTTAGTAGATTCCAACCCAGATTGGTGGAGTTAGTTTGTAGCTCTTGGGTTACTTGCATGTGTAGCTTGGCCGGAGAATGACATGGAAAGGCACCACTACAATATGTTTGACTAGTTTGAGTTTGTGCTAAAAGAATGCGAAGGCTAACATAATAGCTCCGCCAACCTCTTCATCAACCTAGCATGTTGATACTGTAGCATTGTTGTCTTTGTTATAATGAAGTTTCACAACATTTGATCTCATACAGCCAACCATCTGTGACTCCAGCAGCATATTTCGGACAACAATCCCCTTCTAGGTCACAGCCTTTCTCCCACTGTATTATATTATATTTTCACATGTGATCACATAACCTTTCATGTGGTTTTGGTACGACTTACAGTACATGTGGGGATATTTCACATGACTACATAGGTGATGCCCTGCAAACAAAAGGTCCCACAGTCGCAGTGTTTTCAATTGACATATTTGACACAAATGATTACATCGTGTATGTTTATTTATACAGTAATTATTATTTAACATGTCCTCACCTGGGATATGAACTCACAACCTCTTGGTTCACGGCATTACGTACGATCTTCCTTTCTACACCACCATGTCTGTTTCAGTAACTGATTTCACCTCTATTCCTACACTTTGTACTTCAAAGTAAATCTCAGTTTTGTTAATAATACACCATTATATTTATCATAGTGATTCAGGACAAAGTAAATAATAAGCCCCACCAACGTTAGACAACTATACAGAAAACCCCCAAATTTATGAAATAAGTAAAGGAAATCAACGATGATATAATAGTCAGATTAATTTAGAACTAAAATAGCAGCGCAGATGGCACTTTTTTGCTAATTGCAGAGATACATTGTAGGTAATTAATCTGTGGAGGACTTCTGAGAATACTACAGACTTTGTGACACAGCAGAAAGATCAGCGTACTCCAAATATAGAGAGTGTGATTTCAAATCCCAATGCGTCATATTGAAAAGTCAGCACTGAGTCATCAAATGTCATCATATTGATTAAATATACAGTATTACACTATTTTAGCTGAACAGCGTAACACTTACCTTAAATCTTCAAGTATCATTACTTCCTTTACAAAAAAAACATGAAAAGAGACAAGTGAGGTTAGTTGTTCACATGTGAAACCATATGTTCACATGTTTACATTTACACCACCTTTTCACGTGTGGAGAATAACAGGTTTTCACCTCACGTGAATTGTAGTAAAAGCAACATGTGAAATTTGCAGTTTCACATGTGAAAAACGTTTAAAAAATTTGCATCCCCATGTTGTCACATTTCTTTCACAAGACCATGTTTTCACGTGTGCTCAAATGTTTTCACGTGTAGTTTCATGTTATCACATGTTGCTTTTACATGTTGGTTATGTTATCACATTAACTTCACATAAGATCACGTGATCACATGTGAAATTCATGTGTTTTTTCAATAACGGAGCTCAAGTCCTTGTTGCGTCCTTGAATGAAAGTGAAGACATTGTGGAATTGCTGAAAAGACTATGTTAGCTGGAGCAATCGCTTTGCTTACTATTGCAGATGATGTGAGTCTGAACTTAACTTCATGTGAAACTTGTATGATATCAAGTATGATGTTAAAATACAGTGCAGTCAGAAAAAAGATAAGTCATCTTCATAATAGAATAGGTAATCTTGTTTGTCCAATTTGGGCCACCGTTGTTCCTCCACATACCATTTACCTGACTTACCGCCTCCTGCCACTCAAAATGATTTCCCCCCTGTTCTTTTTCTCTTTCATTCTTTCATTCAATCTCTGTGTCAATTTTTTTTCTTCCCAGGCTTGATTCTCAGATGCTTGGATCTGATTTGCATGCATTTGCATAATGAAAGTCATTTGCATGCTCAGGGGCAGACTGTACCATGAGAAAAGACATGTGTGGGTGCGTGTATATACATACAAATGCATGTATGTGTATCTCGGCTGGTTAAACCACATACTCACATTTTGTCTTTTTGCCTCATCTCTTTCCCTATTCTTATTTTTGTGTGCAGACTACCAACACCACCGTGACAGAATGCTGGCAAAATGAGGCTGAAAAACAAGGAGAGGAAGAGAGGTTGCTGTTGACTTTGCCTCCCTCTTCTCGCCCTCCTCCGTATCGCCTCTCCCCTTCTCCCCTCCCTCGCTTCATCCTCAGCTGCCTTCCCCATTCTCCTGTACCGCGAGACGTAGCCCACGCCACCATCTTAGGACGACGTTCGCTGGCATGAAATGGAAGTGAGGACCAGAGAGAGCAGGTAACAATAACAGCCCTGAGCCCGGCATCATGCCTCCATAACACCACCACCGCCACCATCACCCCATCCTTTCCTTCTCCTCCGGACCCTCCCTTCTCTCTCGCTCCCTCCCTCTGCCAGGCTGGCCTTGCTTTTAAGCACCTCAGATGTGTTTGCTAATTGCAGAAATCACGGGACGCGTTGATGGGTGGGGGGGCAGGCTGGGGTTTTTGTGTGTGTGCTTGCATTAAATCCCTCCTTGCTCTCGCGCTCTCTCAGGAGGCATTCAGTGGGCATCTGTGCTCTGAACAGCCTAGTTTTCTTCCCGTTTGGGAATTGTTGTGCCATCCTCTTCACACACATGCCCGACATGGCGACGGCTGCCATTTTGGTTGAAATACGCGGGCCGTATTCCCTGGTCAGAACATCTGAGACATGAATGTTCCACATTTAGCATATTACACAAGATAGTTACACCCAGAGACTATTAACAAATATTAGCTAGGGCTATATAATATCATCATCACTATTCTTATTATCAATAGTAATCAAAGAGACAGTACGCTTTTTGCAATATTTATTTTCACCAAGTCTTATCATTCCGTTTTTGTAATTAATGATCCTAATTTGCTGACATGTAAACATTTACGCAAATGACTGTTTAGTTAAAAATGCTAAAAGCAGTTCAGAGCATATCTTTAAAGGAGAAAACTGTGACGCCCATGAGCCAGCGTATGCTACTCAGACAGAGACTGCAGTACAACACCAACACAGAGAGAAAGGAACCAGGAGAGAGTGAGTGTGGTTGAGAGAGGGAGCGAGAGAGGCAGAGGCCGAATGAGAGTATGATAGCGAGGTCTCAGTAGAGGAAAGCTGTCTTTGTGTTGGTGGGTGAGGTTTTGGGGGAGCTGGTGCTGAGACAAGTCGTGTATTGTTCTCCTAAGCAAGCTTGTTGTAGCGACTCCTTTATTCCGAGCAGGGAGCTGCAAGTTTAAAAAACGCTTAATAACCAAAACACCAATTAGAGTCGGCCGGGCCCGGTTAAATAAGGCAGCCGGTAAACAATGTGTGCCATTGTCCGTGCCTCACGGAGAGAACTCCCTTTGTTTGTGTCTGCATACTGGAGGTCGAGACAGTGCTATCGCTAAGATACTGTACGGTGCCAGAGCATTGCTAATGGATAGGCTACTGAGTTACTACCCATGCATATGGACGGTGAAACACTAGAGTGCTATTAAGTCTGTCTCGTCGCCAATCCCACCAAGGTGTTCCGCTGCATGAGGTCTACAGAGACATTGCTGTTAGGACTAGACATAATGAATCCATTAAGGATATTCAAATAAACTATAGCAGCTGATTAAGCCAAATGTGGAGATAGAAAAAAATCCTGACAAAACCAACAACATTCAAAGTTTCTATGTTGGGGAGCCAGTCTAACAAAACATCGCATGAGAATCTTAGTAGTAACAGTGTCTAATCTAATGCAAACCCACTAATCACGGGCAGTCTCTGTAAACAGGTGGTAGATTGAGCAGGGGCCAGGGCCATTCTCAATTTACTGTGTAAATTATGCAGAGCCCAAAACAATACAAACAGTAGACAGTAGAGTGGCTGGCGTTGGGTAATGAGATGATGTGTGGCCTGTGCGGGCTGGGAGCGAGGCGAGTCGAGGGGGTGGGTGGGCACAGTCAGCAGCTTGCGTCTGAGTGTGCGGGTCTGGAGGGCTGGAGTTTGGGCAGGGGGCAGACACTGTCCCGTCTGCACACACCCCTCCTGCCTAGACTAGGGGGTGGGGGGAGGCAGCTGGGACATGGAGCACCCTCCCCCATAGCTCCAGCGAAAGCTCCAGTCTTGGGAACTTCTGTGGCAGGCAGAGGTCCCCCCAATATTGGCACGTAGGGGCCCCCTAAAGTCTGTCTGTGTCTGTGGCTCCCACTCACCCCCTCCCTCCTGTCTCCCCACAGCCCCCCAAGCCCACACCTCCCTCCCAACTCCCTGCCTCTCTCCCCAATGTGACGATGGGGGCCTGGGAAGGACTTGAAGTTCACGGCCAGACCTCCTATTGAGCTGACAGGCTGACTGTTTGCTCAATTCGACTCCCTATTCAAGACTGAGCTAGAGGGGGAGTTTAAGGGGTGTACGGTGGGGGCGTTGGTGGGGGGGACACCACAGAGCTGTGACTATTCATTCAGAGGGAGAGACAAGTGAATGGAGAGAGAGGAAAGGCCAGGAAGAAGATAAAGGGTAGAAGGGAGGGGAGAATAGACAGGGTGCATAAATAAGAGTGAGGATTCCGTGCACAAAGTTTGCTCTGAGCAGTGCGTGCCCCCTCTCACACTCCCTTAGACTCTTAATTACCAGCGTCCTCCACTCTACTCTCTCTCCCTCTTTCTCTTCCCCCCCTCTCACAATCATTCTCATCATCCTGTATGTCCCCCTGGTTTTATTGGCCCACATGCTGGGGTTGTAAATTTACCATTAACTAGCTCATTCACCATAGGCCACTCAACAAAAACAAGACCATGCTTCCCAATAACTCAAACCGACACCAATACCCTAAACCCCTTTTGTGACACCCCTTCTGTCTCATGTTGCATTTCATTGGAAATGTCCTTCCTTTACTTGTAGTTAGCCCATTGACATACAGTACATATTAAACTTCTATCGAAATGCTATCTGGCATGGCTAACATGATTCTAGCTAATAGCTAATATGGCTAACATGATGCTAGCTAGTTAGCATGCTGGCTCTACCCATTGTAGTTTTGAAACCAGACAACCACAAACATCATGGCTCTCTCTATGTACTCTGTGACCCTTGGGTAAGATTTTAAGTTGCTTGTCTGAGTGGCTCTAAAATAAAAGGGCAGAAGTCCCTCAGTCTCAGCTCCTACAGCTTAGGGTGTGTCACATGCTTCCTCTTTGCATTATGGCCCCTTAGCGTACCAGGCTCCCGGCAGTGCCTTTCAACTTCACCCTCAATCCCCTTGGCTAGCTGGCAGTCTGCGCCCGGCACACAGAGCCGGGCTTACCTCAGCTACAACCAGACCAGGCGCACCTAAGGCCACTTGTCATAAACTCCCGGATGGTTTTTGCTATATGAAAGAGACTGGCCGTTCACTAGGAAATATTTGAACACATAATGTACTGGCTTTATTTTGAGTTTGTTTTATATGTGGTGGTGTTTTAACCAGTGGTTGGAACCGGTTCAGGGAACAGAACCGAAAACCAGAAAATTACAACGTCTGTCAAGGATCTCTAGTGTTCCGGAACAGAACTGTTATTTTCAAATCTTGAGAACTGGTTAATAATGTTATTTTTTGTTCCAAAAATATTCCTAATGTCTAGTATATAATTCTGCAATTCAGTTCTGATGCTAGTAATAGCCTATACACACTCCCAAGTCATGTCATGATGCTCAGCGCTTCAAACCATGTTCCTCCATGTCCACCGCTTAATCTCGCTCTCTCCCCACCCGTGAAACTTCAGTCGCATCATCTCTGACCAATTAAACATGCAAACAACTAGCCTACCTGTTCCATAGCAAGATGCTCTATCCGTGCTAATTGGTGAGGTAAAGTAATAAGCTAAATATAAAAACAATGTCGATTTCACAAATATATATATATATATTTTAAATTAACTATATGAACCACTACTTTTTTCTTCTTCAACCGGTTCAGAACTTTATTATTCTGGCCGGAACAAATAATATAGGGGTTCTGTTCGGGAACGATTGGAAAATCATTTTGGTTCCAACCCCTGCTTCTAACATACATTTTTTCCCCCCTCCAGGCAAATAATGGTCCAGAACACTGATAGAGGGCAGAAAAAACAGCGAGCAGTAATCCATTGGGAGAAGAAAAGTTGCCCACAAACTACCAACCCATCCCTAGTATTTGCAATGGAACAGGCCCATTACAACAATGTTTGTCCACTATACTCCGACTTGTGCCCCAACATTTGAGCATCAGAGCACTTTAGCTGCCTCTGATGTGTGGTTGGACCTCCGGCCTGGGTTTTGTTATCCAGCAAGGGCCAATCTGGATTGGTTTTGTTTCCTTTCTTAAGCCAATAAGAAAGTGGGTTGGTGGCGTGGAAAACAAGAGCAAATCTCAGGATCCAAGATGAACAGAGAAGCAGTGATTCTTGGATACACTGTGCTATGAATGAGATACATTACATGTGCTGTGTAAGTACAGTATTTGCTTGCAGCCTCATTAACATCTACACAAAACATTAAGAACACCTGCTCTTTCCATGACAGACTGACCAGGTGAATCCAGGTCAAAGCTATGATCCCTTATTGATGTCACTTGTTAAATCCACTTCAATCAGTGTAGATGAAGGGGAGGAGACGGGTTAAAGAAGGATGTTTAAGCCTTGAGACAATTGAGACATGGATTGTGTATGTGTGCCATTCAGAGGGTGAATGGGCAAGACAAAAAAATTTAAGTGCCTTTGAACGGGGTATGGTAGTAGGTGCCAGGCACACCGATTTGTGTCAAGAACTGCAACACTGCTGGGTTTTGCACACTTAACAGTTTCCCGTGTGTATCAAGAATGGTCCACCAGCCAAAGGACATCCAGCCAACTTGACACAACTGTGAGAAGTATTGGAGTCAACATAGGCCAGCATCCCTGTTGAACGCTTTTCGACACCTTGTAGAGTCCATGCCCCGATGAATTGAGGCTGCAACTCAATAGTAGGAAGGTGTCCTTAAATGTTTTGTACACTCAGTGTATGTTACATACATATAAATGTTCCTTGCAATACAGATTCTTAAGTGCAAACATTTATATAATAGCATAGAGCACTTTACTACTACTACTACTACTACTACTACTACTTTAATTTAAAGTAAATAACAATGTATGAATAGAGTCCATGGTGTTGCATGGGAATGTTGTATAACAAGTTGTATAAATAACATAGACCTACCTAGATCATAATGGTTAGGATTTTAGCCCATTTTTATGTTTATGTTTTATTATTTACTAGTTGCTATGACTGACAGATACATGAATGTGAGACCCACGGCAGCAGTGAAGAATACTGCACTGCGATTGGACGGCTCCACACAGGCGAATGGGAGAGCTGTTGTCTTTATACTCTATGCAACTGTTTTTGGTCTGCTACCAAATATATTGGGCAAGCCGTCAACTGGATTATTTTTGGGCGAACAATCTCATGAAATATTATACTGTTTATTCAGTTTTCTCTCACAGTGTAGGTTTTTTGTATGTGTGTGTGTATGCGTGTGTGTGTGTGTGTGTGTGTGTATGCGTGTGTGTGTGTGTGTGTGTGTGTGTGTGTGTGTGTGTGTGTGTGTGTGTGTGTGTGTGTGTGTGTGTGTGTGTGTGTGTGTGTGTGTGTGTGTGTGTGTGTGTGTGTGTGTGCATGTGCGTGAAAGCGAGAGAGAGAGAGAGAAAGTTAGACATTACAGATGAACATAACACATTTGATTTATAAAACAAATTGTGGAGAGACATTTTAGTTTTAATTTTTCAATAACAGAATTGAATATGCTGGCCCTAAGCCTCTGCCAACGCAAATCAGTGTAGGAATTACACATCTAATATTCTTGATGGCAGAGCTCTGTTTGATAAGCAGTGCGGTTTATAGGGAGTAAGCTAGGCTGCACGGGCAGAACTTACTAAACCACTAAAGCTTTCCAAGTAGGCTTTGAATGCAGTAGCCTGGCTTTCCCTAGCAAACCACATCAGCGTAATACAAGGTACTTTAGAGTAAGACATGATAAATACAGAGATTTCAAAGGCTTCCTTAATTTCCTGTCCTTGACATTATCGCATACACGCATACACACAATACACACACACACAATACACATGCGAGCAAATGCAATAATGCAAGCACTATCATAGACTAGTTTGTTTTATATACATTTTCAGAAAGTGGCACATTTTTATTCCAATTGATAATCTATGCAAATCTTTGAAGTATTTTCTTTAACAATCTATTCGGTGCTTGTACAATTAAGTTGAAGGAGACTATCTTGGTCTGAATTTGTAAATGTATTATTTTGATAATCACAATGCTATATTATTACTTATCTGCCTGGATAAGCTTGAAATTGAAAAACATTTTTAATCCGTAACTAAAAGTCACTTCAGGGATGGCTAAAACCAGTCTATTTGCATACGTTCAACAAATTGTGGTCGCTGAAGTTATTAAATAATTATATGTTTCTTGTTTTGTTTTGCACCGAGATGAAATGTCTATTCAGATATTTTTAAGCAACCGATGTTGTTTGTGTTATGCAATCTAATATGTATTATGTAATGCTAGAATGCACTGAATGAACCACGTGTGCCTTTGTATGAAAAACAAACTGTCTTGTCATGGATTAGTAATAAAAGTTTACATTGAAAACAAACAGAAAACAACAGTTTTGTTCTATTTCTGTCCATCGTCATGAATCTATTGGCATGTAAGAAGAGAAGGTGGAAGACCCCAAAAAATCACTGACAGTATATCACAAGACATACTAGCCCTACTTTGAAGCTGTTAGCAGATTTACTGTTAACTCAGAGCCAGGACTGTAATATTCTATTGCCAAATTCCACAGGACTAAGGATCTTATACGTTTAGTGTTGAGCTACTTGAGATCACAATAATCATCATAATAACTGTGATAAAAAGTAAAACCTAAAAAGTAAAATTCCAATTCAATACATAATTGAGATGGATTTTTTTGTAAATGAAATCCACAATTTCTCTCATTTACTTTATTTTACTCAACACAAAGAACTCAAGGACACACCCCAAAAAACCTCAATACACACGCACACGCACACGCACACGCACACGCACACGCACACAACCCTACTCAGGTGTGTAGTCCTCTGTGTACTGCATGTCACAGTGTACCGTCCCCCTGAGATGTCTGACACCACATATGGCAAATGTGCCAACACCGGCATATGGGCCCTCACAAGTCACTACCATTGTCATGTAAAAGAGTCTACTGACCCTAGTGTATAGGACTGTAAATATACTGTAAAACAAATTAAATGCAACCCTAACAGCATAGTCTTATCAAGCAGTTGTTTTCATTTCATGAATCTTTGTGCAATTTAATGTAAACATTTTAATGCTGCAAGCATGCCGATACAGGATTTTGATTTCCACATTGGATAGTGTTGGAGTTCTAGAAGAAACTCTACTGTTTTGTATAGCTATGGCCAGCAGAAAACAATTGGCTGTACAAATAAACATCCACTCCATGCAAATATTACAGTGCCCTTATTAACTGGGCCAGGTTGCAAATACATTATGTTCCAGGCGTTAACATCCAGTCTTTTGTGACATCTCCCCTCGCCCTCCATGTTTCTTGGCGGTGTTATCGTCCTCATAATCTAATTCACTGGTTTTTGTCAACCTGCCAAGAGACAAGTTGCATTTGCTGAGCGCTATAGGCTTTAATGAACTGAGCGGTGATGTTAAGCACATTTGAGCAACGCTAACTACACAACGGAACTGTTGTCAGACTGATGGTGGATTATGGTCTGAGCTAGCTGCTGCTTGGACTCACAGGTTGGTCAGGGTCAGGGTCAGGTCCAGGGTAAAGTCACCCAGCTTGTCTGTGAAACGCTCCTGCTACTCGTCAAGATACCACCCGGCTTCTTTTGTAGCCCCGTCATCCATTGGCATCACTTCAACAAGGGGGAGCCATGGAAAATAGAATTCAATGTTCTATAATCATATGGGCTACAAATCGTATTGGCTCTGTGAGCTTCATTTTACGATGCACAATGTGGATTTGCAATACTTGAGGTCACTTGCCATTTTATTGACTGATAATGTGAATGCTTCAAACAAAGGATTAGCATGCGCAAATAAGGAGTTGCTGTAGTTAGTTAACATTTAGAGGGTGTAGCCTTCTTTCGGGAGAAGCATGCATTAGCTACATCTAACATGAGAGCGATGTATGAATACAGACTCTTAGGCATTCCAAGATGGCGGCAACGGTCTGTCAACATACAGTAGCTTTAACCTGATACGTAAAATGGAAGATTCACATTTCTGACCATAGCTGTTTGATGGACAGTGGCACCAGGGCCAGCGCCAAGGGAGTACAGAGGGGAAAATGGCGGGTTTTGGTAGTTGTCCAATGGGCAGGAATTCGGGTGCTGCTCCTTTCATAGGTTCCTCAGCATCATCATTACCATGCAGGAATGTGCCCCTAGGAGTCCATTCTGTGTGGTTTTAGAGGGAAACGCGTTCTCAACCTATCACTATGGACCGAGGATGCGTGTCCTTGGATCCAACTGTGGTCAGTGCCAAGTATAAGCAGTCACCCTGTTCAAATAATTTTGACCTCTTTAAGCGGTTGTTTGTCCATAGTTTGCTGCTTTTGCCATCTTTCGTTGTACGGCCATTCCATGCAGTGAGCAAAAAGACAGTGGCCAGAGGTGCATACTAAAATTATGATAAATATGGAATCAACATAAAAATGTTATCAACAGAAGAATGAAATAAAGTAACAAAACATTGTGCTGAAATATCAATGGATCAAGTGAAAAGCATTGATCACTGATCAATTGTGGCCACTGTCTTTGTTTGTTTTGGGTGCATCAAGTGAATCCTGTCCTGGAATGTCAACCAGTTTGGCCAGAGCTGGCGAATGGAGGCAGTCAGCAATGTGAGTAATGTTTTCTCTTTCACAGCCCTCTCAACCCCCTGCATCCTCCTCAACTGCCAAAAAGTCCCTCCAAACTTTATGGTGATGTCATTCATATGCAAAAGAGGTTTGCTTTCAGTGAGTGAGTGAATGAATGAGTGTGTGCATGCACATGTTACTCGAGTGGTCGATTCCATTACTTGAAGGACCATTACACTTGCCTGTCACTAACCAAACGACCTGAGAAAACTGTGTAGACCTAAATCCCCCTCCTCCTACCATCCCCCACCTCCACTTACTCATCCTCACTATCAAGTTATTTTGGCACAAACCTTGTTTGGATCCTCTTAAAATATTACGTATCATTTGTTCTTGAGCAATCGTATACATGAACACTCTCAAGGCTCTCAACAGGACACATAGGATTGTTGAGACTAACTAAGTATAGCCTACTATAACTATTTAACAAGAGGGATCTAGTTTACTTCTGTCCTTAATTATGACAATAGCATTTGTAAAGTGAATTGGTGGAAGGCCAAATGCAATCAAGGAAACTCAAAAGGTTGGTTATACAATCTCGTAAAATTAAACTGCATTCGGCCATGTTTGCTCAGTTCAAGCACTCAACTTTCAATTGGTGTAGTTGAGGGGAAGTTTAAATGTCACTGAGGGTTTAGGTTAACTCAATAACTATCACAAATCAACATTGCTGTTGTTGAAAGGGTCTTGACGGTCTTGATCTCTCCTTGATTGACAGAAATCCTATCATCTTGTATTTGGTTTCGACCTACATCAACTGTGCATCCACTCCAATCGCAGCTTCTCTTTAACATAAAACATTTTTGGGTCAGATGTTGAAACCATAAAGTAAGTTAGTTATGGAGAATTATATTAAACAGTGCTTATTGGATTTGATTGTTGTTTGAATACCAATCAATCCCATTAGAGAATGGATCAAATCTGACACTTTCGACAGATTCTGAAACGTGTGTCTAGTGTCATGGGAAGGCAGAAAGCTAGTGGAGCTTCTCCCTTAATCACTTAAAAACAAAATAAGAAATCTGAGATCTAGTGTGTGGGAACAGAACCCTTGGGTCAAATTAGCATACACACACAGTGGCGTTGGATGGGACCAGAAGGGTGTCCCGAAAGCAGCCGTGGAAGGTCTGAGGAAGGCCCCTCTAATAGGCGGAGGAGGCTGGAGAAGAGAGGGGCTGGGGGGTGCGAAGAGAGGCGCGAAGAGTTAATGCAGACAGTTCAGTTCAACAAAGGCATCCCCGCCATCGGGGCAGAGAGGAGTACGGGAAAAGAGCCGGGGTTAAGGGGAACTCAGGGGGGTTCAAGTTCAAGGCAACTGTCACTGTCTGCATTTTAAGTGCCGTACCACACCCACCCAGTTCTTCTACTCCCATTGGTTCCCCCATTCTCTCCTCTTCCCAACATTAAATCTGAGGCTAAACACAAATTCCCTTTTGTCTCACCACTGCCCTATCGCCAGAATAAAGGTGGAAATAAAACAATGCATCGTCTCAGGATTCGTCTGGGTGACTCTTATGGTAATGTGTGTGATTTTGAACTTCTAGTGGCTTCCGTGGGAGAGTGGGAAGGGGCTTATTGTGCATTTCGGTAAGGTGGGTGGTATTTTACTGGCAAGAGATGGAAATGTTCATTGACTTATGCATGATATGTGTTTACGAGTCAGAGGTTGTACCATTACACTCTATAAGGGCAAGGTCTTCATAGAGCTGATGGTTGTTGTGGTAACCTGCGCTCTTATCCTGATTTGGTTGTTCCTTTTGAGAGGCTAAGTAATTATGTAAACCTATGCAACACAGGCAGATCTTTACCACAGTTAGCTACACAGCGAAATAGTGGCCATTTTGAAGCAGACACATTTTTTTTAAATAAAAGGAATCTAGATATACAAAGCAGTAAATCAAACAGTTAGATAATGCCATAGGATAGTGACAAAGCCTATTTAATTTTTCAATTGTTGATATTTCCATAACAGATTGTCAATTTTACCATTCTGTTTCCGCAATGTTTCCATTGAGGCATTGCCACACTGAATGACAGACAATAGTCTCTCTAGGACTCTACGTTAGGCTCAGTTAATCCACTATGGAATTACATCAATACTGACTAATCTTGACCAGAGCAGAAGTTCAAGTCCACTTAATGAACTGGAACCCCACGTGTGCTTTCAGATGGCGTCGCCTCCATTGAGAAAGAGCATATGTTTGTTTGCTTGTGACCAGACTTGGGTTTGGGGGCACCCTGACCACCACCACCCCATAAAGAGAATATCATCACTGCCCTCTTGTCACCTCTTAACCCGGGGCTACAAAGGAAGGTCAATTGAGCGGAACTTTGCATACCCTAGTCTTTGTGTTTGTCTCAAACGCCCATTCGACCGCAAGGTGTCCACAAACGGACCCCCTAACCCCATGGCTTACTGGCCACACATTAACCAATCAGGACTGGCTGTAACCCCACCACCCAACCCTGTTTAAGAACTCTGAATGGTCCCCAAGGAGAGAGAAGTGTGTTTCTAAGGATAAAACAAGTATTATATATACAGTGCCTTCAGAAAGTATTCATACCCCACGACTTATTCCACATTTAGTTGTTTTACGGCCTGAATTCAAAATGAATGAAAAAATCACCGATCTACACACAATGCCACATAAGGACAATGTGAAAATGTTTTTGGAACATTTTGCAAATTTATTGAAAATGAAATACAGACATGTCTAATTTACATACGTTTTCACACCCCAATACAGTTGAAGTCGGAATTTTACATACAGCTTAGCCAAATACATTTAAACTCAGTTTTTCACAATTCCTGACATTTAATCAGAGTAAAAATTCCCAGTCTTAGGTCAGTTAGGATCACCACTTTATTTTAAGAATGTGAAATGTCAGAATAATAGTAGAGAGAATGATTTATTTCTGGTTTTATTTCTTTCATCACATTCCCAGTGGGTCAGAAGTTTACATACACTCAATTAGTATTTGGTAGCATTGCCTTTACATTGTTTAACTTGGGTCAAATGTTTCGGGTAGCCTTCCACAAGCGTCCCACAATAAGTGAATTTTGGGGGAATTTTGGCCCATTCCTCCTGACAGAGCTGGTGTAACGGAGTCAGGTTTGTAGGACTCCTTGCTTGCACACGCTTTTTCAGTTCTGCCCACAAATTTTCTATAGGATTGAGGTCAGGGCTTTGTGATGGCCACTCCAATACCTTGACTTTGTTCTCCTTAAGCCATTTTGCCACAACTTTTGAAGTATGTTTGGGGTCATTGTCCATTTGTCCATGTCTTGAGATGTTGCTTCAATATATCCACATAATTTTCCTCCCTCATGATACCATCTTTTTGTGAGGTGTACCAGTCCCTCCTGCAGCAAAGCTCCCCTACAACATGATGCTGCCACCACCGTGCTTCACGGTTGGGATGATGTTCTTCGACTTACAAGCCTCCCCCTTTTTCCTCCAAACACAACGATGGTCATTATGGCCAAACAGTTCTATTTTTTGTTTCATCAGACCAGAGGACATTTCTCCAAAAAGTACGATCTTTGTCCCCATGTGCAGTTGCAAACCGTAGTCTGTCTTTTTTATGGCGGTTTTGGAGCAGTGGCTTCTTCCTTGCTGAGCGGCCATTCAGGTTATGTCGATATATGACTCTTTTTACTGTGGATTTAAATACTTTTGTACCCGTTTCCTCCAGCATCTTCACAAGGTCCTTTGCTGTTGTTCTGGGATTGATTTGCACTTTTCCCACCAAAGTACGTTCATCTCTAGGAGACAGAACGCGTCTCCTTTCTGAGCGGTATGACGGCTGCGCGGTCCCTTGGTGTTTATACTTGCGTACTATTGTTTGTAGAGATGAACGTGGTACCTTCAGGCATTTGGAAATTGCTCCCAATGATGTACCAGACTTGTGGTGGTCCACAAATTTCTGAGGTCTTGGCTGATTTCTTTTGATTTTCCCATGATGTCAAGCAAAGAGGCAATGAGTTTGAAGATAGGCCTTGAAATACATCCACAGGTACACCTCCAATTGACTCAAATTATGTCAATTAGCCTATCAGAAACTTCAAAAGCCATGACATCATTTTCTGGAATTTTCCAAGCTGTTTAAAGGCACAATCAACTTAGTGTATGTAAACTTCTGACCCACTGGAATTGTGATACAGTGAATTATAAGTGAAATAATCCATCTGTCAAACAATTGTTGGAAAAATGACTTGTGTCATGCACAAGGTAGATGTCCTAAATGACTTGCCAAAACTATAGTTTGTTAACAAGAAATTTGTGGAGTGGTTGAAAAACGAGTTTTAATGACCCCAACCTAAGTGTATGTAAACTTCCGACTTCAACTGTACATGTTAGAATCACCTTTGGCAGTGATTTTCAGCTGTGAATCTTTCTGGGTAAGTCTCTAAGGGCTTTGCACACCTGGATTGTACAACATTTGCACATTGTTCATTTTACATTTCTTCAAGCTCTGTCAAGTTGGTTGTTGATCTTTGCTAAACAGCCACCGTTAGGAAAAATGTGCTGCTCAATAAGGTAATTTTCTGATCTCCTGAGATGAATTCGATCTTCTCAATATTGAATCATGTGACTTCTTTCTCCTAAAGGAGGAATAAAAATATGTAGAAGAGAAGCTATTATTTGAAACATATTATAGATTGAGAGTGTAAATTTGATATGCATTTGAGATGTACAGCGAATTAAAGGAGATCTTATCATATACTCAAGAGCTAAATCTAAGCAATAGGATAAAACATTGAGGTTCATAGTAATCATTTAACTGCACTCAACTGAAATGTGTTTCTTGCTTTTAACCCAACCCCTCTGAATCAGAGAGGTGCGGGGGTCTGTATTTACCGACATCATCGGCACCCGGGGGGGAGTTGTAAGGGGGTTAACTGCCTTGCTCAGGCGAGGGACGACAGGTACCTTGTCGGCTCGGGATTCAATCCAGCAACCTTTCAGTTATTGGCCCAACGCTCCTACCCGCTATGCTACCTGCTCTAAGACAATTGAGAGAACTCATATTTTGATCATACTGAGATAGAGCCTAGATTAAATATGGTGATACTTGTCTGTGATAAGTTAAGCATGTTTGAGATGGATTCTAATTATTTGGAGTCAAATGGAGATTTTTTCTTGCAAGAATTGAGGGTGTTGAAAGGAAACACATTTAAGAGAATTTAGAGAACTCATACATTGATCAATGTGAGACCAATCCATGGTTATTTTTCAGGAGCAATATTTGAGATATGAGAAAATACTCTACATCTCTCTTGAATAGTACTCAGTTTTGTCTAGGATACAAACTGTAAAGATGATAAATAAAGATTACTCATCCTTGATTCTCCTTTCCTATTGGCATTTAAGTCTTGCCATAGATTGTCAAGCCAATTTAACCCATTTAATCCCGAATTTTTCCCAGACATGAAAATATCAAAATCTTGTGTCATTAGTAACCCTTTGAAATAATCAATCATTATTTTATTTACATTTTCCTGGAAAAGTAGGTGAAAAAGTGTGTTTTATGGTTGGTCACAATTGTGACCGGTGGGATAATGTGATGTATATGTGAATTAACATATTTCTCCAATGCAGTCATGAAAATTGTTTATTCCAGCCCAGTTATTAACACATTTAAAACTCTGTCACTGGCAGTCCCCAGCATTGCCACTAGAATGCCCATCACAGTCTAGTGTGGCTATTTTACATATCAAAACCCTTATACAACACCGATATGACAACTGCATAGCAGTCGTGTCATTCATTCACATTGAACATAAAGGTAACATTTAGGATAGAGGTAGCCTGTAGAACATGCATTCAAGTAGAGGCCTACACTGGACAAAATTTAAAAAAATATATATATTATACACACACATACATACATATCATAGAGGTAGGCTTCAGAACCAAGTGCACGATTAGTTTGTGCATCACTATTTTGAACTATGATCAGTCAGACCTACTGGCATACAGTATGTCTTGAATCAATTGATCCTCTTTTACAAAAACATTTCAGTCATTTTGATTGTCTTTTTCCCTTTTTCGTCAACTTTTCTTTTCTTCCTAGAGTCCGTTGTATTGCTTCTCCTCACCCTTTATTGACTTTTCTATTTTTCTTTTCTGGCTTTTTCAGCCCTTTTTCATTCGCTCTTATCTCCTTTTCTACTGTACATGGTATATCTTGAAGCACTCAATGTGCAGTGGCGCTTTGCATTTCTCACATGAAGTGCGTTCGTCACAATGACGACATCTATGGAATCGGTGCATCGTGTTGATTGGCCAGTGAGAAGCTTTGTCATATCTTGCCTGATCTTCAACAGTAGCAGCCAGTAGAGATCTCCCTCCGTGGCTCAGTGGTTTCGTGCCAAACTTTTGCATATGAGACTGTGCCACTATCAATGAGAAGGTGACCAGGTTGATGGTCCCTCCCATAACATCTCTGTAAAATAAATGGCTGTTTACGAGTGCACTGTTGAGAGACCATGCAAAGATGGGCCACCACCACTTCTTAGACCTGATGGAGATATGGTATCTTGAAACCTGTAGGTTGTGAAGTTCAACACCACCCGGTTGATGCATTTTGGTTGCCACTGTGACAATGTTATTGTCTTTCTAACGGACCAGCAACTGGACCAGCAACCGGACCCCGGAGTAACTTCATGAAGTCCTTCTATGGCTTGAATGGGACATCAGACAATTTTGCCTCATCGTTCCAGAACTCCCGTATCCTCTTTTTGTCATTTCATCGAGGAGTGCAAGCGAAGTGAAGAGGATGTCATGAAGGAACTTGCAACCCTGAGGCACCTGAGATTGCTTTGCAACACCAAGAACGACACTGGGTCTATGACCCAACCCAGTCTCAGGGAGGAGAGTGTGGCGTTGTGAGGGGTAGGTCATCATCACTGATAATGTTGTTCCTGTCATGATCTGTTTGCATAGGTTCAGCATATACATTCAACAGCCTGGCTGGCAAATGGCCTGTCTCCCCCCATAGTCCATATCTGACCCATCGCTATCACAATCACTGAGGGATAACTGCAACGTTACATGCCTTGTCTGGGCGGTCACCAAAATCCAACATATCCAGAACTTGACTCAAAGTAAAACTAAAAGAAAAAATAGAGTAGAAAGTTAGGTAGAACAATAACTATGTATGTGTATAAGTATGTGTATACCTAGATGCCCTGTGTTATCCCACCGGTCACTATTGTTGCCGTCAACATGTTTACTCATTATATGACCACACTGAACAAAGTTAAGTAATTGCAAATGCACATATCAATACTAGACACCTTTAAAGATGATGTGTACTAAAAATCTTTGTCCTATCTTAATGTTAACATATTTTACTAACCTTTTGTTTGGGAGCTTTGATGCAGCCATCGTCTTCTCATGGTGCAACCAGGAAGTAAACAGCTCTGGTCATGTGACAATTTACATGAAACATGTGACACTGCACATATTTCATTGAGACCCTTTATTATTTCAATATTTGATGGAAATGTATTGATACATCATTAAGTAAAGTTGTCAGAGCCTTATAACTGAATGTTTTTTTACGGTCACTATTGTGACTAATGGTATTAAATAGGTTAAGTCAACTGTAACTATGCTACTCAGGAACATTCCATGTCATCTTGGTAAGCAACTAGTGTATATTTGGCATTGTGTTTAAGGTTATTGAAAGGTTTTCCTCTATGATTTTGTCTGTGCTTAGCTCTATTCCATTTATTTTTATCCCAAAAAACTCCCTAGTTCTTGCCGATGACAAACATACCCATAACATGATGCAGCCATCACCATACTCAGTGATTTGCCCCAAACATAACATGTTGTATTCAGGACATAAAGTTACATTTTTTGCCAAAGTTTTGGGAGCTTTACTTTAGTGCCTTAAATGTGCAGTATTCTGTACAATCTTCCTTCTATTCACTCTGTCATTTGAGTATTGTGGAGTAACTACAATGTTTTGATCGATCCTCAGTTCTCCTATCACAGCGCTTAAACTCAGTAAACGTTTTAACGTCAACATTGGCCTCAATGTGAAATTCACAAGTAGTTTTCTTCTAGGGTTGAACGGCGGAACCCGGTTACCGAGATTTACCTTACCGCCCAAAACAACTCGATTTTCCCTGGATATATAACTGAGAGAAACAGGTACATTATAATAAATAATTTATATAAACAGCATGGCGTGAAATTGAACTGTTAAATTATATGTCTAAATCTGGCTTCTCTACGGCCTCTGCAGTTAGGCGGAGCGGAACGGGTGAACCCAAGAGCAGACTCAGACAAGGAGATGAAGTAACCAAGGTATTTATTGGAACACGGGGAAGATGGGGTGCAGGTCAGGGGAAGCTCGGGCGGGTTGCTGGAGACTAGATGCGGAGGCTGAGGCTGGAGCGAGCGGGGTTGAGACAGGGTAAGCAGGCATGGGAATCCAAGGGAGTAGTAGAGTGGGGAATCCAGGACAAAGTAGCAGGATGATGAAACGTGGCACAGGAGACATGGACCAGAGTCAGAGCAGGAAGAACTGTACCGGAGAGGAAAACAGCATCAGGCAGGGAAACAGGCACAGCAGGGTAACAGGATCTGAATAGTAACAAATAGCTAGAAGCGTAGACTGACTGAGCAGAGATTACGATCTGGCAGTGTGGAAGTGGCAGGACTGAGTATTTGTAGAGGTCTTTATTATGGAACGGGTTGCAGCTGGTGGGGATCAGCTCTGACTCAAGCACACCTGTCTCCGCCCACACAATCACACACACACACACACACACACACACACACACACACACACACACACACACACACACACACACACACACACACACACACACACACACACACACACACACACACACACACACACACACAGAGAGAGAGAGAGAGAGAGAGAGAGGGAAAGAGCACTGGGGGAGGCGGCAGGTCAAAGAGACACAGGATGAGCAGTAGAGGGCGTTGCAGGAGCAGATGTGACATCTGCATGATGAATCAACTCTCAGGGTGAGGACATACAGCCCATCTCAGAGTGGAGCGCAGTTCAAAATCCATGGAGAACTATCATCTCATCATGGTAACTTATTTTTCTTGTGACAGGTAAGCTTACATTTGCTGCAGCATAGCCTATGCTACAGTAATATAAAGACTGAATGTGTTCTAATTTACCCATCTCCATCTGGCTTTCAGAGGTAACTTTGTTTTTTTATTCTACATTTTTTTATTTTTTTATTGCAGCTGCAGAGTTTTAAAACAGCCTATCACTCGAATATTGTTTCTTTAAATCAGTGTACGCACGAGCACTCTCGCAGTCTTTCTCTCTCTCCATCAACTCCAGTCAAATTGCATCCAAAATAGATCATCCTGTTCTAGATTGATATATGGCCCGATATATACACATGTCCTAGCCTACCTCTTTCAGGTAATACATTCAATGCTGCCTTACATTTAGCTAATTAGTGATGGGTTATTTATAATAAGCTTCTAACTTATAGCCTCTGTCTCTTGCGCTATACGCAAACACCTGTGTTCCGAAGGCCTCCCCTTAAAAAATGCTCCTTAGCTCTTGGAGTCCCATGCAGGAAAAGCTAGACTAGAATAGCTTGCTGGACATTATTTTTTTTGCATTTCTTTTACATAGGTGGACTATTCGAAGAGGCTGAATGTTAAACAGCAGCCAAAAGAACTCACGGGGAGTTTGAAAGAAGGGCGAACGCACGATGGTGGTAGGTTATAGCAGTTATTTATTCAGACCCATAACCATTCAATCTTGGTGAAAGAAGGGAAAGCCTTCTGCATCTCATTCAGGTCCTATATTACTCAAGGATGTCATTAGAATGATAAAGATAAGGACAATGAAACGTATTTCATTTAACTGTTGAAAGCGAGGAAGGAATGAAGCAACAATAGAGAAAGAGGAGGTTGGCTAATAACATTAGGGGAAATATTATGAAAGTTATATATACACGTCAGCCTACTAATTATGCAAATAGGCCCTATTATATTTTAAAATGAAAATCTAATTTGCTAGGCTATACTTGTAACTTTGGAAGCCACAATCGCATGTTCTCTTCTGGTTTATCATGGTTTGAACGACGTAGGCCTACATAATTCCAGTACATATAATACAGTACAATACAGTACAGTAATACAATTCACACTCAAAAAGATTAGCCTACTGGAGCTAGTGTCATTTATTTACCCAAGAGAGCATATAGCTAGCTTCATCTATGGGCTTTTATGTCTTTCTGTCTTGTGTAGTATGCAGTAGCCTATATCATATATGTATTGGATAACTACACAATCAGTTGGGCTTTTTTGGGCTTGAGCTCTTCAAATGTCATGAATGTAGGGCTCATAAAATGTATTTAATATATTGCTCATCAGGCTCAGGTAGCATCAGGTTTGAATTCTCATGCTGCTCAAAGCTCTAATCAAGTCCGGACATATTTAAATGATTATAATACTTTTGAATGACACTTCCGGTTTTGGCGGTAAATACCGGGTTATCTGGGAAAAAAAGTGATATATTCTCAGGATGGAACATTTGTAAAATATTCAAACCTATTTCCTTCCTCTCCGGCAACTGAGTTAAGAAGGATACCTGTATCTTTGTAGTGATAGGGTGTATTGATACACCATCCAAAGTGTAATTAATAACTTTACCATACTTAAATTGTTATTTAGTATGTACCTTTCTTTGCGAGGCATTGGAAAACCTCCCTGGTCTTTGTGGTTGTATCTGTATTTGAAATTCAGTGCTCGACTGAGGGACCTTACAGATAACTGTATGTGTGGGGTACAGAGATTAAAAAATCGTGTTAAACACTATTATTGCACAGAGTGAAGTCCATGCAACTTACTTTGTGACTTGTTTAGCACATTTTTACTCCTGCACTTATTTAGGCTCGCCATAACAAAGGGGTTGAATACTTATTGACTCAATACATTTCAGCTTTTAATTTAGTATTAATTTGTAAACATTTCTAAAAACATTTCCACTTTGCAATTGTGTGGTATTGTGTGTAGGCCAGTGACACAAAATCTCAATTTAATCCATCCAGGCAGTAACACAACAAAGTGTGGAAAAAGTCAAGGGGTGTTAATATTTTCTGATGGCACTGTACATGCATAATAATTTTCTATGGCACATAGCAGCCTTTAACTATTCAATATAAAGACACTAAGCTCTAATGGAAAGGTGCGTGGTGTTAATGGACATGGATACTTTGTTATTTACATTAACTGTGATTTCAAGTATTCTCTGCAGTTGACAAGGCACAATAAAACACACACACACACACACACACACACACACACACACACACACACACACACACACACACACACACACACACACACACACACACACACACACACACACACACACACACACACACACACACACACACACAGTGGCAGTTGCTTGTTGGAATGGTGCCTTGCTCCACCTCTCCCTACAGCTTTCATGCTAGCTCCTGGTTACCTTGGCAACTGGCTCTGTGCATGTGTGTGTGATGGCACTGAGTCAGGCAGGACATGGAAAGAGGTTGCAACACTGTAAAATGCAGATACACACAAATACACACATGTGCGCATGCATAGAAGTAGGGGTGCTGGGGTGCTGCAGCACCCCTGAAAAATAAAATTAAAGTATAATATCAATAATAATTGTTTAAAAAAATGTGATCCTTAACTAGTCCTGTATTAGCAGACCAATAGACCGATATAGCCGTCTGTAGCGCAGGCAAATGTAGCGCAGCGTAAAAATCGCAGCACCCCCGCCCCTAAACATCTTCCCACGACTGTGTGCCTATGCATACATATTATGAACTGTATTGATTTGTAGAGATACAATACAATTAGAAGCATTAGTGTTACAAACGCTGTTGGTGTCACACTAAATCTAGTGTGTGTGTGCCACAATTCACAGAGTCACTGTGGTTATTCTTTGGCCTTGTGTCTCTAGTAGTCTGGGAGGTTGGGGTGCGTTTGATCCCCCTCAGGTAACTTGTCATCCCCCTTTAATCCACACACATATACAGCGGCTTGCGAAAGTATTCACCCCCTTGGCATTTTTCCTATTTTGTTGTCTTACAACTTGGAATTAAAATGGATTTTGGGGGGGTTTGTATCATTTGATTTACACAACATTCCTACCACTTTGAAGATGCAAAATATTTTTTCTTGTGAAACAAACAAGAAATAAGACCAAAAAACAGAAAACTTGAGCCTGCATAACTATTCACCCCTCCCAAAAATATTTTGTAGAGCCACCTTTTGCAGCAATTACAGCTGCAAGTCTCTTGGGGTATGTCTCTATAAGCTTGGCACATCTAGCCACTGGGATTTTTGCCCATTCTTCAAGGCAAAACTGCTCCAGCTCCTTCAAGTTGGATGGGTTCTGCTGGTGTACAGCAATCTTTAAGTCATACCATAGATTATCAATTGGATTGAGGTCTGGGCTTTGACTAGGCCATTCCAAGACATTTAAATGTTTCCCCTTAAACCACTTGAGTGTTGCTTTAGCAGTATGCTTAGGGTCATTGTCCTGCTGGAAGGTGAACCATGGTCCCAGTCTCAAATCTCTGAAAGACTGAAACAGGTTTCCCTCAAGAATTTCCCTGTATTTAGCGCCATCCTTCATTCCTTCAATTCTGATCAGTTTCCCAGTCCCTGCCGATGAAAAACAGCCCCACAGCATGATATGCTGCCACCATCGTACTTCACTGTGGGGATGGGGTTCTCAGGGTGATGAGAGGTGTTGGGTTTGCGCCAGACATAGCGTTTTCCTTGATGGCCAAAAAGCTCCATTTTAGTCTCATCTGACCAGAGTACCTTCTTCCATATGTTTAGAGGGTCTCCCACATGCCTTTTGACGAACACCAAACGTGTTTGATTATTTTTTTCTTTAAGCAATGGCTTTTTTCTGGCCACTCTTCCGTAAAGCCCAGCTCTGTGGAGTGTACGGTTTAAAGTGGTCCTATGGACAGATACTCCAATCTCCGCTGTGGAGCTTTGCAGCTCCTTCAGGGTTATATTTGGTCTCTTTGTTGCCTCTCTGATTAATGCCCTCCTTGCCTGGTCCGTGAGTTTTGGTGGGCGGCCCTCTCTTGGCAGGTTTGTTGTGGTGCCATACTCTTTACATTTTTTAATAATGGATTTAATGGTGCTCCGTAGGATGTTCAAAGTTTCTGATATTTTTTTATAACCCAACCCTGATCTGTACTTCTCCACAACTTTGTCCCTGACCTGTTTGGAAACCTCCTTGGTCTTCATGTTGCCACTTGCTTAGTGGTGTTGCAGACTCTGGGGCCTTTCAGAACAGGTGTATAGCTACTGAGATCATGTGACAGATCATGTGATAGTTAGATTGCACATAGGTGGATTTTATTGAACTAATTATGTGACTTCTGAAGGTAATTGGTTGCACCAGATCTTATTTAGGGGCTTCATAGCAACGCACCACTTTTCCGTTTTTTATTTTAAGTTATTTTTTCAATTTCACTTCAACAATTTGGACTATTTTGTGTATGTCCATTACATGAAATCTCAAAAAAATCAATTTAAATTACAGGTTGTAATGCACAAAATAGGAAAAACACGCAGGGCGATGAATACATTTGCAAGGCACTGTACATACCCCCGCTCCCTCCGTCATTCAGGTCCCGGCTAGGCCTCCTGTTCCCATCACAGCCTAGACCCAACCACTGCAGAGAGACCGAAAGAGAGAGAGAGAGAGAGAGAGAGAGAGAGAGAGAGAGTGAGACACAGACAGACAGACAGACAGACAGACAGACAGACAGACAGACAGACAGACAGACAGACAGACAGACAGACAGACAGACAGACAGACAGACAGACAGACAGACAGACAGACAGACAGACAGACAGACAGACAGACAGACAGACAGACAGACAGACAGACAGACAGACAGACAGACAGACAGACAGACAGACAGGCTAGACAAAAAGAGAGAGAAAGTACAGGAGGATTTGGCTATATGGCAGATGTTTGCCACTTCAGGTCTTGAATTGACAGCCCCAATGTGACACTCTTCAGGCATTGACATCACCTCTAGTGTGAATATTCACAGTCCAATTAACCAAAAGTGGTAGCCAGTCTATTTCATCACTAGCTACCATTTAAAAACAAAATGAATGCATGTAAAATAAGTACTCAGAAAACTGTGGTAACACACTATAAAATGTCAGCAGCGAAATCACTTCTGCACCATGGTTACACTAAATACAATGAGAGACTTATTTCAAGACCTTCAGAGAGATTTATTTCAAGACCTTCAGACTCCTGAAATGTAATAGTCTCTTAATAGAGTCATGGGAACTGTTTTGCTAAAAAAAAAAAAAAAAACAGTCCACCTGAGTTAGGAGTGAAGACACAACTAGGAGAGGAACCAACCACTGCTTAAACACACCAACATTTGCTGAAGTGACACAAGAGGTCAAGGCTAAAACAAGCACCACATGGCCACTCAGTCTGAGATGGAGTGGCTAATGGGGAGGGGGGGTTACATCCTGCTGATAGATAGGGGGTGGAGGCTAGAGGTCACTTGACCTCTACGTGTGTGAGTGTTCATCCCCTGGGAAGCTGAGGAAAGACCAGCACCTCCTCTAACCTCCGTTTTAATGACCCCTCCATCAAGCTCTAGTCCTGCTAGGGACAATGGGTAATCAGAGGAAGTGTTGGTCATTAACAGGACACTCACAGCATCTCTGGGACACTCACAGCATCTCTGGGACTCAACTGAACATCCTCTAACACTTGTTCATGAAGGGAGACAAACAGGCCTTTCAGGGAAGTCGAAGTACCATCGGTTGGTGTCTCTGTTTCATGTTGAAGAGAACATTTTCACAATAAAATACTTATTAAAGGAGGTATGACTGTCTCAATACATTTGGTTTACAGTGACATAAGTGGCACCAAGCACAAAGTGTCTTCAACACATGCCATGGCGTGAATTCAAATATATATATATATAAGTCAAATGCATGTATTAATTAAAATGAAAGACCTGTTTGTTTGTCAATGGGAAGATCTAAACAGCAGTCAATGCTTAGGCAGAGAGATATATTTGTAAAAGCGGGACAATTTCATATACTATGACATGGGTAGACACGGGTGTATCATTTTCAAAAAAATCGAAATACACAATATATATTATAAATGGGATTAAATGTTTCATGATTAAGTATGACACTCATTGTACTAAGCTGTGAACTCAAAGCCTCAACATCAACTAATGTTTGAACCAGAGTCATCTCTGGTTTAAACCTGAAAAGCCACAGAAATCAATCCTACTTTAGCTCCGAAACAACCTAACCTCAGTGCATGGTAATTAGGGTCATTAAAGTTAGTCATTGAGAGGCCATATCTATAGCATTACAAATCTGAAAACAACATTGTTGCAATCAATAATGTCTTTAGTGCCTTAGTCTTGGGAGCAGACACATTCATTTACATATCCCAACAACAGCCAACACAGTCATGTCCAGACTTCGGTGGTAAAACACAGATGCCGTTGATGCTGGGTGAATAAGACGCACACTAGTAACTGATAATATGATGCATATGTTTCCCAACCCATGGCAATTCCACAGGATTAACTCTAAAAACCCAGACATGCACACACACAAACATGCACATAAAGTCCGAGGTCCCCCACCCACAGTACTTTTAGGGGGTCCCCACTTGATTAAAACACAGACAAGAAAAGGGGGTGTAGACAGAGGGTACAGGGAAAGAAAAGCTGATGAGAGAGTCCTCCAGCATGTCTGGTTAGGAGTGTGGGAGCATGTGTGTGAGAGTGTGTATGTGGACGTCTGTGTGTACAAGGGGGGTGTATGGGAATTGACTTTGGTATTAAACGACTTGATTGAGAGTCCCTCCCTCCCGTGGCGAGAGGAGGGTGGGAGAGTCATGACAGGATGGAGAGGTAGTGGTAGGGGGGGGGCTGTATGGGACCGGCAGCCATTACCACTGCAGCAATTTGCCGTCTGGGACGCACAAAGGGGAGGTCAGAGGTCAAATAACTGCACTGAAATGGGGCTGCTTTCTTATGCTAATGCTATCGCCAACAACTCCCTTCGGCCCTGGTGTGTTAGGACACCATCAAGGACCTGAAGGTAGCGGGTGCAGTGGGTGATGCCATGTGGGCACACTGCCAGTTTCAACGCCAACACCTTTGGCAATGAGAAACTAGTCACTGATTTCCTCTAAATGCAACTTCCAATAACGAAAGATACACACTAGGTCGGTTTTCAGTCTAAAGCTAGAAGTTGCTAAAAACTCACATCTATAAGTTGATCCATGACAACCCCATAATTCAGCCTACCTTTAAACAGTCTTTATATCCTTTGCATACACTCAGCTTCATGCAAACCCCAGTCTACCCTGAATAGAGCCACACTCTCTATGAATGGTCCTACTGAACCAGGCCTGGCTAGCTGCTGTAGATTAGAGTCAGACCAAAAAGGTAGCAGACACATGAAAATCTCTACTAGTCTAGTCAGCTGCTTTTGTGACTGTGTGTGTGAGCTGCCTACCAAAACCGACCTGCCTTATCCCCAACCTAGATTGGATCTCAAAGAGACGTCACCCAACCCCCAGCCACCCCCCTTCTTGCCCACTCTCTCACATATGTTCTCCCCCCCCCCTCCTGTGTGCAGTGTGTGCGTGTGTCTGCCTCATCCCAGGAGGGGAGTGTGGGAGCAGGCCATGGGGCCAGTCTGGGAGTTAGCTTCCAGGACCTCCACATTCTCTCTCTCAATAAGTGGCCCATGTGAGAGGCCCTCTCCACACACAGACATGAGGAGCTGGGTGAGGTGCATTGTCTAGCCAGGTGAGGCCTGACTGAGGCCTGCATGTGTTCTGTGGGCCTGTGCTTGGCTGGAGGGCCTTTTCAGACAGTGGGGAGGTTACAGCTAATGCCTCACCAATAGAATGCCCATTAAGGGAGTCTGAGGTCTGAGGGTGTATGTTAAGAGTGTGTGTGTGTGTGTGTGTGTGTGTGTGTGTGTGTGTGTGTGTGTGTGTGTGTGTGTGTGTGTGTGTGTGTGTGTGTGTGTGTGTGTGTGTGTGTGTGTGTGTGTGTGTGAGAGAGAGGGAGAGAGAGAGAGAGAGAGCATGTGTGCATGTCACAATTCATGGCAACATGGTTGTTCTTTGAAGTGATTACCAATTTCCTAGGAGATGATATAGATATTTTCAGAAAAGCACTTGATTTAAATGATACTGTCAGCTAGTGCTTAACCTCTCTAGGCTAGGGGGCGGTATTTTCACGTCCGGATGAAAAGCATGCCCAAAGTAAACTGCCTGCTACTCAGGCCCAGAAGCTAGGATATGCATATTATTAGTGGATTCCGATAGGAAACACTCTGAAGTTTCTAAAACTGTTTGAATGATGTCTGTGAGTATAACAGAACTTATTTGGCAGGCGAAACCCCGAGGACAAACCATCCAGGATTTTTCTTTTTTGAGGTCACTCTCTTTTCAATGAGTTTTCTATGGGGATCTAGATTTCTAAGGCACTTGCTTGCAGTTCCTATCGCTTCCACTGGATGTCAACAGTCTTTAGAAATTGGTTGATGTTTTTCCTTTGAGAAATGAAGAAGTAGGGCAGTTCAGAACGAGGGTTGAGTGTAGTGTACTGTTTGTTAGAGGCACGTGACCTGAAAGCTTGCTCCACATTGTTTTTATCCGCTATTGAACACAGTTTATCCCATCTTAAATTTGATTGATTATTTACGTTAAAAAATACCTGTATTAGGAAAGTTTTTTGAAATGTTTGGACAACGATTACATGAAACTTATTAGATATTTTGTAGTCATGTTGCGCGAGTTGGAACCGGTGTTTTTCTGGATCAAACGCGCCAAATAAATGGACATTTTGGATATATAACGGCAGAATAAATCAAACAAAAGGACCATTTGTGATGTTTATGGGACATATTGGAGTGCCAACAAAAGAAGATCTTCAAAGGTAAGGCATGATTTATATCGTTATTTCTGAGTTTCGTGTCGCGGCTGGCGGGTTGAAATATGAATGTCATGTGTTTGTTTGGTGGGGTGCGATCCTCAGATAATCTCATGGTTTGCTTTCGCCGTAAAGCCTTTTTGAAATCTGACACCTTGGCTGGATTAACAACAAGTGTAGCTTTAATTTGGTCTATTGCATGTGTGATTTCATGAAAGTTTAATATTTATAGTAATTTAATTTGAATTTGGGGCTCTGCCATTTCACCGGATTTTGTCAAATCGATCCCGTTAATGGGATTTGATACCTAAGAATTTTTAATGAATGACATCCCATGAGAACAATCATTACAACAATTGATCACAAATAAGGCTTACTAATATTTTGCGTGTCCATTTAAAGCTTTAGTTTTTTTCTGTATAGGATTCATTTTGCGGGCGCATTATTTTTTAAATTTTTTAATTTCAACTTTATTTAACCAGGTAGGCTAGTTGAGAACAAGTTCTCATTTAAAACTGGGACCTGGCCAAGATAAAGCAAAGCAGTTCGACACATACAACAACACAGAGTTACACATGGAATAAACAAACATACAGTCAATAATACAGTAGAAAAAGTCTATATACAGTATGTTCAAATGAGGTAGGATAAATAGGCCATGGTGGCGAAGTAATTACAATATAGCAATTAAACACTGGAATGGTAGATGTGCAGAAGATGAATGTGCAAGTAGAGATACTGTGGTGCAAAGGAGCAAGATAAATAAATAAATACAGTATAGGGATGAGGTAGTTGGATGGGCTTTTTACAGATGGGCTATGTACAGGTGCAGTGATCTGTGAGCTACTCTGACTGCTGGTGCTTAAAGCTAGTGAGGGAGATGTGAGTATCCAGCTTCAGTGATTTTTGCAGTTCGTTCCAGTCATTGGCAGCAGAGAACTGGAAGGAAAGGCGGCCAAAGGAAGAATTGGCTTTGGGGGTGACCAGTGAGATATACCTGCTGGAGCGCGTGCTACGGGTGGGTGCTGCTATGGTGACCAGTGAGCTGAGATAAGGCAGGGCTTTACCTAGCAGAGACTTGTAGATGACCTGGAGCCAGGGATTTGGCGACGAGTATAAAGCGAGGGGCAGCCAACGAGAGCGTACAGGTCGCAGTGGTGGGTAGTATATGGGGCTTTGGTGACAAAATGGATGGCACTGTGATAGACTGCATCCAATTTGTTGAGTAGAGTGTTGGAGGCTATTTTGTAAATAACATCGCCGAAGTCGAGGATCGGTAGGATGGTCAGTTTTACGAGGGTATGTATGGCAGCATGAGTGAAGGATGCTTTGTTGCGAAATAGGAAGCCGATTCTAGATGTAATTTTGGATTGGAGATGCTTAATGTGAGTCTGGAAGGAGAGTTTACAGTCTAACCAGACACCTAGGTATTTGTAGTTGTCCACATATTTTAAGTCAGAACCATCCAGAGTAGGGATGCTGGACGGGCGGGCAGGTGCGGGCAGAGATCGGTTGAAGAGCATGCATTTAGTTTTATTTGCATTTAAGAGCAGTTGGAGGCCATGGAAGGAGAGTTGTATGGCATTGAAGCTCGTCTGGAGGTTAGTTAACACAGTGTCCAAAGAAGGACCAGAGGTATACAGAATGGGTTCATCTGCGTAGAGGTGGATCAGAGAATCACCAGCAGCAAGAGCGACATCATTGATGTATACAGAGCAGAGAGTTGGAGAGAGTCGGGATTGAACCCTGTGGCACCCCCATAGAGACTGCCAGAGGTCCGGACAACAGGCCCTCCGATTTGACACACTGAACTCCATCAGAGAAGTAGTTGGTGAACCAGGCGAGGCAATCATTTGAGAAACTAAGGCTGTTGAGTCTGACGATAAGAATGTGGTGATTGACAGAGTCGAAAGCCTTGGCCAGGTCGATGAATACGGCTGCACAGTAATGTCTCTTATCGATGACGGTTATGATATCGTTTAGGACCTTGAGCGTGGCTGAGTTGCATCGATGACCAGCTCTGAAACCAGATTGCATAGCGGAGAAGGTACGGTGAGATTCGAAATGGTCGGTAATCTGTTTGTTAACTTAAAGGCAGGGTAGGACAGATATAGGCCTGTAGCAGTTTAGGTCTAGAGTGTCTCCCCTTTGAAGAGGGGGATGACCGCGGCAGCTTTCCAATCTTTGGGAATCTCAAACGATACGAAATAGAGTTTGAACAAGCTAGTAATAGAGGTTGCAACAGTTTTGGCAGATGATTTTAGAAAGAGAGGGTACAGATTGTCTAGCCCGGCTGATTTGTAGGGGTCCAGATTTTGCAGCTCTTTCAGAACATCAGCTATCTGGATTTGGGTGAAGGAGAAAAGGGGAGGCTTGGGCGAGTTGCTGTGGGGGGTGCAGGGCTGTTGATCGGGGTAGGGGTGGCCAGGTGGAAAGCATGGCCAGCCTTAGAAAAATGCTTATTGAAATTCTCAATTATAGTGGATTTATCAGTGGTGACAGTGTTTCCTAGCCTCAGTGCAGTGGGCAACTGGGAGGAGGTGCCCTTATTCTCCATGGCTTTTACAGTGTCCCAGAACTTTTTTGAATTTGTGCTACAGGATGCAAATTTCTGCTTGAAAAAGCTAGCCATAGCTTTCCTAACTGCCTGTGTATATTGTTTCCTAACTTCCCTGAAAAGTTGCATATCACGGGCGCTATTCGATGCTAATGCAGAATGCCACAGGATGTTTTTGTGCTGGTCAAGGGCAGTCAGGTCTGGAGAGAACCAAGGGCTATATCTGTTCCTGGTTCTACATTTTTGGTAAATGGGCATGCTTATTTAAGATGGTGAGGAAGGCACTTTTAAAGAATAACCAGGCATCCTCTACTGACGGGATGAGGTCAATATCCTTCCAGGATACCAGGTCGATTAGAAAGGCCTGCTCGATTAAGTGTTTTAGGGAGCGTTTGACAGTGATGAGGGGTGGACGTTTGACCGTAAACCCATTACGGATGCAGGCAATGATGCAGTGATCGTTGAGATCCTGGTTGAAAACAGCAGAGGTGTATTTGGAGGGCAAGTTGGTTAGGATGATATCTATGAGGGTGTCCGTGTTTACGGATTTGGGGTTGTACCTGGTGGGTTAATTGATAATTATGTTGCTAGCATGTGTCAAAGGTAGCCACACCGAAAATAATTTACCTTCTCTACAGGTGTGTGATTATGAAAAACTCCTTGTAGAAAAATGAGCCCTGATTTTACCACTGGGAAAGTTTTAAAATCAACCAATAGAAGCTCTACGCAAATTTCAACTCGGAGGTTCCACATTTCCGAGTTGTCTTGAAGGCACCAATAGGCCTTTCTCAGTTATCAGCCAGGCAGCTTTGTTCATCATGTGTTGCTTTTTCGGGAGGAGGGGGACTCGTGTATCTGTAATTTCTAGTTATCCTTAATCCCTAATTTTGTATCTATCAAGTTCTGTGACAGGCCTGGGTTTGAAGATAAAAAGTCCGGTTACAATAAAGTTCCTTTCTATAGTTGATTCCTAATCGAAGTGGCAGCAGCACAACATTTAGTAGCATAACAGGTTACATCGCCATCTCTTTCTCTGTCACTCACTCATCTATCACGTGAATCCCTCCTCACCCAAGGCATGTGAATAAAAGTCTGTAACATAAATTCTCAATGACAATGCCATAATACAAGTCCCAGATAGGCCTATACTGTACATTACATACATTTATGTTATTAATCTAATAAATGTAATAAATGTGTTATTATGACACCATTGCTACAATCACATTAAGGTATGTACATATGGCTTCTTTCAGCCACCATTATAAATTCACCAAAAACTCATAATGACAGTTATGCCTTAGGGATCATGCATGGTCAATTATTGGCACAGGCATTATACCAATTGGAACTGGACTGGAGAACTCTTGCAGAATAGGTTTTTGGTGTTCCCTTCAAGGAAAGATCTGTTTAAAAGTGTTTCCCTCTTAAAAGTTGTAGCCTACTTAAATATATAAATAAATGTGTACTGTAGTCTATCCAAGATATTTTTAAACGTAACAAACAGAACCCAGATTCCGACACTTGACTATAGTCCCATTATCTGAACACTCTTCTGATTCACATCTTTCTTTGGTATTTTCTGCACACTGAAATATACATGACGTCACCCCAGGTCCTGAGCTGATGAATTCATCTTCACATATTTCTGTTGAACAAAGTGAAGTGTCTCTTTATTCCTGCGCATTTTGGGTCCCCGCCGTTCAATTCTTCGTATTTGGACTCAATTAAAATGAGAAACGTAAAAGAACACTGTGTCCAGCCCAGCCTCACATTCAATTCGCGCATATATGTACAAAATGTATTTCAGCAGATTTCGTGCGTTTTTGTGCATTTTTGGGGTGGTTCAATTCGTTTGAAAATACACGAATTTCTGTGCTACTTAATTCGTGCGAAAATACACGAATTTCTGTGCTACTTAATTCGTGCGAAAAGACACGAATTTAACCAGTAGGCGACACACAAGCCGTTGCAACAACCATAGACGCGATCGCCTGTATTTATTTATTTTACGTTATGAATATATAGATATTTTGTCTTTTTTTTAACCATATAACCATAAGAGGTTATATATATATTGTCTTTATTTAATCCCTATTAAAACATTGTGGTTTTATGCCTATATGTACTGTTTTCGATTTTTCTGAACAGACTTCAGTATAGAATGAATCATGCAATGCATGATGGCTAATGGTGTTTTATTCGGTTGTAGTTCCATGTATTTCTTAAAAAACAAACGTGTAAACCATTTTTATTGACCAGAATGTAACTGAAAATACAATGGCAGCCTTGCCATTGTCCATCAATAACAAAACATTTTTTTTTCGTATAACATTTGGGGAAACGTATGCAGTCATTGTAGTCTTACATTTTGTTGGCCAACCAAAATTACCAAAACGTTAACCCGTAATAAGGCTAGGGTGGCTGAGTGTAAATACATGGCTCTGAGTGTAAGCACCTTTTCACTAGAAACGTTCTTGTGTTCAAATTACCGTCAGTGCGAAATAGCTAGAAAGCTTTCGTATTTCCACTTGGCTGCACCTACGGTTACGATAACGATAAATCAAGTGCAATACCTGTGTCGAGCAGCAAAACACCGGAAAAGCTTCTAGCCTACCGGAAAGTTACAAGAAGAACAAGAATAGTTACCTCATCCGGTCATGTGACACTCTGGATGCCCCCTAAAAGCAATTTCAACCGTTTTGAAAAATGACGCCTGGAAACCCCAAAAAAATACCAGGTGCATGAAAAGTTTGGACTTAGAATATTTTTTGAAAACCTCCATAAATCACTCAGGCCATTGACTCGAGAAGAAAAAACATAAAATAGTGTAACGACCCTGGGTTTATAAGCGCGGAAATCGACTCTGCCGTTTGAGCATGCTTTTGCGGCACAGTCGATAGCGCGCCGGACCTCGGGCTAGGAGTTCGAGGGTTCGAGACCTGCTCCCTGCCTGTTTCATTACACTGGTGTCAGAAGTGATCGGATCTCGCATCCACGACAGTGCGTGTGCTTGGCCGGTGAGCGCGTTCCTGTAAGACGTAAAGTCGCAAGCTAGCGCGAGGACGCGCTCTTTGAAAGGAGGGAGTAGTGTAACGACCCTGGGTTTATAAGCGCGGAAATCGACTCTGCCGTTTGAGCATGCTTTTGCGGCACAGTCGATAGCGCGCCGGACCTCGGGCTAGGAGTTCGAGGGTTCGAGACCTGCTCCCTGCCTGTTTCATTACAATATTTTCCAGAAGAAAAAACAGAATCTTTTTTGAAAACCTCCATAAATCACTCAGGCCAGCACCCATTGATTTGGGGCGGTAGTATAGCGCTCCCAGAGCGGGTATGGAAGTCTGGATCCCCCCTAAAAGCATTTAAGGCTCTGTGTGTCTTTAAGCACCATACTTTTTCACTCCATCCTTGCTGTGTGTGTGTGTGTGTGTGTGTGTGTGTGTGTGTGTGTGTGTGTGTGTGTGTGTGTGTGTGTGTGTGTGTGTGTGTGTGTGTGTGTGTGTGTGTGTGTGTGTGTGTGAGAGAGCTTTTCTTTGACATCTGTTTAGCGAAATTACTGATTTACAGTTCATGAGGGTTGACCGATTCACACATTTAAAGTTTTGGAAAGATCTGACTTTTTTAAACCTTCGAAACAGCACCTATGACCCCATTTTAAGGCACTTCCGGTTGGCACAGGAAGCTATAAGTAAATACATATCCTGATCGGGGTATGCTTTTACAGAATCCTGAGTTTTAAGTCTATACGTTAAGAACTGACTGATTTACACAGGGTTGAATGCACTATATATCACAAACTGCTGGTTGGGTATGGCAAAACACTTTTAGGGTGATTTTATCACTTCCGGTTGCTCCAGGAAGCTTAGAATCAACACAGGTAGACCTCATAGTGGCTTGATGGATTGTCATTGAAGACAGGTTCATAAGACATTCATAACCCACATAGGCTTCAGGTTGAATTTAGGGGTGCAGGCAATGTGTTCCTATGGGGTGAGATGTCATTGTAAACTGTTTGATGTAAACACCTTCTTTTAACTGTTAAGGGTTAATGCCACACGGTCAATGTTAGGCTTGCACAGAGACCTTAGGAACGTTCCTGAGGTCAAATTGTGCTTCTAAACCTTAACAGTTCTCTCTCTGTCTCCCAAAAGCAAAAGACTTGAAATGTAGGTCAAGGGTCATCTTCTTGTCACTGTCGCTGCGCTCAGACCGAGCAAGCTACGGTCAAGCGGGGCATCTCGTTGAACTCGGCACGGCTATGGTGATGTCATTTTTAGTGGTGATTTCAGAATGCTATTTTGGTGTTTTTTCACTGTTGAAACATATTGCAAATGCACAAAAGTCAACTAGCAAGTCAGTGTCCATCAGCCAATTAGATATTTTCAGACACCAAACTGATACCATCTGACTCCAAACTCACTTTTTCCAACTCGTTTAGAAGCCAACTATCACATATTTCAGAGCAGGCCCAAAATTCACAGCGCCTTCCATTTAAACCATAATAAAACAAATAATACGTAGTTATGTTCTAGCTGCGGGTTCAGTTTTCACATTATGTTTAGCCCTATGTGAGGCGACCTCGAATCCCAAGTTTCGGCTCGATAGGTCATTCGGTGCCCGAGCAAAACCTTAATTGGTGCTGAAATTCCACTTTTTTCCATGCCTTGCTACGGGGTCCTTGAATGAGCTATCGGACAGAAATGTCGGGGTCCGTCTCTATGGGCCGAGCCGGTTTCAATGCACCTAGTCTTGCAACTCTGGGACTTTTCTAAATGTCACCATTTTGTAATGCTCAAAATGAATTGAAGTCAATGCAAATGCACCGAGGCTTTTTATCGGTCCGAGAACCTTCTAGAGCCACATAACTCACCGTGCTTAATCGACCTGAGCTCTAGAACAGGTTTGTAAAGTTTCAGAACTCTAGGTCTGACGGTTCTTTAAAAATTCAAACAAAAGTAACTATTGCAGGCACTGTCTGCCTCTAAGCCCCTCAGTGTGTCACTCCATCCTTTCTGTGTGGGTGTGTAAATTTTTCCTTGAAATCTGATGGGATGAATGACTGATTTACAGTTCATGAGGGTTGCCTATTCACATATATTAAGTTTTGGAAAGATTTGACTTTTTTAACCCTTCGAAACAGCCCTTTTGACACCAATTATGGCACTTCCGGTTGGCACAGGAAGCTGAAAGTAAACACATATCCTCATTGGAGTGGGCTTTTACAGAATCCTGAGTTTTAAGTCTATACGTTAAGAACTCACTGATTTACATAGGGTTGAATGCACTATTTCTCTCAAACTGCAGGTTGGGTATGGCAAACACTTTTAGGGTGATTTAACCACTTCCGGTTGCTCCAGGAAGCTTAGAATCGACACAGGTAGACCTCATAGTGGCCTGATGGATTGTCATCGAAGACAGGTTCATAAGGCATTATTAACCCACATAGGCTTCAGGTTGAATTTAGGGGAGCAGGCAATGTATTCCTATGGGGAGACATGTCATTGTAAACTGTTTGATGTAAACACCTTCTTTTAACTATTAAGGGTTAATGCCACACGGTCAATGTTAGGCTTGCACAGATCGGGAGGACCTTAGGAACGTTCCTGAGGTCAAATTGTGCTTCTAACCTTAACGGTTCTCTCTCTGTCTCCCAAAAGCAAAAAAATATGAAATTGAGGTCAAAGGGTCATTTGGGTCCTTCTTCTTGTCCCTGTCGCTGCACTCAGACCGAGCTAGCTACGGTCAAGCGGGGCATCTCGTTGAACTCGGCACGGCCTGGAGATAATGGCAATGCCATTGCAGGCTTTGTGTGTCTTTAAGCACCGTACTTTTTCACTCCATCCTTTTATCCCCTTTTCTTCGTGGTATCCAATCGCTAGTAATTACTATCTTGTCTCATCGCTACAACTCCCGTATGGGCTCAGGAGAGACGAAGGTCGAAAGCCACGCGTCCTCCGAAGCACAACCCAAACCTAGCCGCACTGCTTCTTAACACAGCGCGCCTCCAACCCAGAAGCCAGCCGCACCAATGTGTCGGAGGAAACACCGTGCACATGGCCCCCTTGGCTAGCGCGCACTGCCCCCGGCCCGCCACAGGAGTCGCTGGAGCGCGATGAGACAAGGATATCCCTACCGGCCAAACCCTCCCTAACCCGGACGACGCTAGGCCAACGGACCTCCCGGTCGCGGCCGGCTGCGGCAGAGCCTGGGCGCGAACCCAGAGACTCTGGTGGCGCAGCTAGCACTGCGATGCAGTGGCAGAGCTTCGAGACCCACTTAAAAAATGTTCGTCTGAACACACTGCAACTGGATCTGTAACTTTTTTTTTTTTAACTCCTTTTTGTGAACATGACCAATTTGTCAATGTACGATTTCTCTTAAATTACGATAGATAAATGGCTGGTTCTTTTTTTCCTGACACCGTATGCTTATGTACTTTGACGTGAAGCGGTCAAATTAGCACCCTACTTTACGTTTTTGACCTTTAATCCCAGAAAAATGGCCATAACTCAAAAAGCGTTGAGGCCTCGACGCCATCTTGTTCGGGGCCAACTGTCCATTACGTCTTCGAAATATTTTCCGTTTAGGAGAAAAGGCCACATGCATTTGCAATGTGCTTGTGCATTTGCAATATTATTTATTTTCCCTCTGGTGGGAATTTCCTAGACTGCGGAAAAATGACCAAAATGTGTTATTTTTATAAAACGGAAACCGAACGTCCGAGAGATTTAGTTTGATGACTTCCTGAAAGATCTCTCCCCCGCGCACCGCCCGACGCCGTCCGCGAATTTTAGAAACGTTGCAGGACGTCTAGTAAGGGACCTTACATTTGCAATGTGGCGTTTCTCACTAACCATATGGCGAGTGCTAAAATGTTCCCTTAAGGTATGGAAAGGCCTTGGAAAGGCCATAAGTGTAAGCCAACATAATTCATTATTTTACATTAACATGTAATACATGCATTATGAAGAAAGTGGTGTAATTTAGGCTCCACGAAATATGAAATGGGTTATGAAGAAAATCGTGTATGGTTGCCTACATGACAAAAAGGCGTTCTGATTACAAGTGCACCAGTATCCAAAGTATTAAGCGAAATCAAGCACAGAAAACAGCATTGGCATTAATAAAACAATATTTCCCACGAATTAAGTCGCAGGTAAATGTGCGTCTTTTCTCAAAAATTCTGTTCAGCAAGTCTAAAACAGTACATATAGGCATACAACGACACATTTTAAAACATGGTTAAACAAAGACAACATTTCTGTATATTCATGACGTTGAATTAGCCATTAAGAAGAACAAAAATGAAATACAAATTATCGCGTCTACATGGTTGTTGCAACGGCTTGTGTGTCACCTACTGGTTAAATTTGTGTCTTTTCGCACGAATTAAGTAGCACAGAAATTCGTGTATTTTCGAACGAATTGAACCACCCCAAACCACCCCAAAAATGCACAAAAACGCACGAAATCTGCTGAAATACATTTTGTACATATATGCGCGAATTGAATGTGAGACTGTGTTGCAGCGTCATGTGCCGCCCGCGCGCTAATTAATGGCCATGCCAACCTATCACAGGCCTAGACTGGCATCGTTACTGTAGTGGAATCAATTCATCTGCACCGCTGCGTGTAAAAGGGAACATTTCCATTCAGTAATGAGCAAACCCAACCGCAGAAGCTATGACCACAGTCACCACACAATATTCTAAACCAAACCAAACACATTTCCAAACACAAGTTTCATATTTTGAATCCCAACTCCATGCTGATGAACTATACATTGTTGTTCTGTAATTGCTGTTGCAATATTTTATTTGACAGAATAGTAGTACTAGTAGTAGTAATAATAATAATAACAATAATAATACTACTAATAGCATTTAAATGCATTTGAATAATGTATTTATTTCAGGGAGTTCATAGGACTAAAGTTCATTGGTCAAAATATGTAGCATAAGCATAATCAAACTTTTTGAACTTTCCCTTTTCCCCAAGCCACTGAACAGTGTTGTGAATGCATGCCAGTGCTGCAGACAAACACCAATCAGTAGTATTCATTCATCTTGTGAATTTAACTAGTGGGCCTAGAGGTGCTCTGCTGTTATTTATGAAACCTGTAATCCAACACCTTGGTTGACAAAAGGAGAAAATGGTTCAAACCCTATTTATCTCAAGATCTTTATAAATTAGGCCTACACCTGATATAGGATAAGTGCTTCACAATGAAAGGTATCCAGAAATAGCGAACGTGCGTCATTATGCATGCACATTTGGAATTATCGGTGATGCAGTCTGGTTCTTTGTACCAAGTACACCTAGACATCGAGGCTGTGGATTCAGGAGTGAAACGGACGAGTAAAGGCGTCCGCATGCTTCCTATCCCTGCGTGGGCCCGCCTTTCCAGGGCCTCACTTGTCTGTTGAGGGGTGTCTAATGAGGGAAGACAAGCGGCTGACGGAATGACGATGGCTAATTGGCATGGAGTCGTGGGAAAGCGTAAACAAACAGCTGCCATTGGCATTTTGTTGTTTCACATCCCTTTCTCATGAATAGCTGCATAAGTGGAAGAGCAAACTGGCAGCTGGGAGCGGGGAAGTGGATTGGAGTCTTGAATTGCAACACGCCGAAAGATTAGCCTATTTTATGCCTCCTCCATTCCCGTAAATGACAGAAAACCATACATCTCTTTTCTCCTTAGCAAGTAGGCCTTACTGTCGTATTTCCGAGATGGTCTCAAATCATTCCATTTAGCTTGTAGGATGCGTTAGACTATTCCTCGTTTAACTCTGAGCTCAAAACTCCAATCAGTATTTTTTTATAGTGTTGCTCGGGCGATTGACGTTTTCAAAATTATTTTCGATTTTATACGTTATTTAAAGACTAGTTTATTGGAGACATCACCTTGGGGTTTTAAATCAATTTAGTCTTTCACAGTCAAAGGTTGAAGCACCCAATACATTTTGTGAATGAATAAGTAAGTGAAGGAATGACTGAACGAATTAATGAGTGTTAGTCAATCACAACGTATTAGCAGTGTTGGCTTACTCATTATTGGGATCAAGGTGCATGTTAAGGGTTAGGCTATTAATCAAATAAAATTGTATTAGTCACATGCGCCGAATACAACAGGTGTAGACCCTACAGTGAAATGTTTACTTACGAGCCGGAACCAACAATGCAGTTAAAAACAAAAAAAAATACGGATAAGAATAAGAGATAAAAGTAACAAGTAATTAAAGAGCAGCAGTAAAATAACAATAGCGAGGGGGGGGGGTACTGGATAGAGTCAATGTGCGGTATGTACATGTAGGTAGAGTTATTAAAGTGACTATGCATAGATGACAACATAGAGTAGCAGTGGTGTAAAGAGGGGGAGAGGGGGGGCAATGCAAATAGTCTGGGTAGCCATTTGACTAGATGTACCTCCCGGGTGGCGCAGTGGTCTACCAGAGTCTCTGGGTTCGCGCCCAGGCTCTGTCGCAGCCGGCCGCAACCGGGAGGTCCGTGGGGCGACGCACAATTGGCATAGCGTCGTCCGGGTTAGGGAGGGTTTGGCCGGTAGGGATATCCTTGTCTCAGTATGTAAAATGCAATATAAATGTATGCGCTCTACTGTAAGTCGCTCTGGATAAGAGCGTCTGCTAAATGACTAAAATGTAAAAAAATGTAAATGTTCAGGAGTCTTATGGCTCTGGGGTAGAAGCTGTTTAGAAGCCTCTTGGACCTAGACTTGGTGCTCTGATACCGCTTGCCGTGCGGTATTAACTGACACATTGACTATTGTTTTAAGAAGTATTTGTGTCTGGTAGGTTTCTGATGTTTATTGTTGGGAGATTCTGAATTGAATGGTTTAAATATAATACCATAATATTTCAGTAGGCTATTTGGTTAGTAGACTACAAATTTACATTTGGTGTCAAACTTTTTAATCGTTGCATATGTATGCATCCACTGTTCTGACATTAAGAATAAGTTGCGATTAAAAACAAAGAAATGAATTGATTATTTAGAAGTTGCTAAGGCCATTTACTGGTGAATATGAATACAACATAAAGTTAGATTCCAGAATTACACCATTTGATATAGGCTTGAATGTTAAGACCATTGTTCATGTAAGATTTACTCTGTCACTGCATAATCCACTATGTCATGATAGTTTTGTGTTAGTATTTGATCATTTTTGAAACATTGCTTTATGGTTTTCTGTATAGTATACCTATTAATGTTTTCTTTCTCTGGAGCTAGTTATTTTAACTCCGTTTTCGTTTACGTACATAAACCAATTTGAGACTTTCCTGAAACATGCACAACTGTCTAAAAAAGAAAATTATAATTTATTGTTGCATTCAGGAACATCAACTAGATAGCATATGCCTGGCTTCCATAATGATGTGCTTTAGATTCTTTGAAATATGCAAATACGTTTGAAATAGAGCCCAATCAATGTGTAAGCAATCTGGTCTTGAAGACAAAGATAGGTAGGACTAACAGCTTTGATTTATTTATTTGAATGAAGACCATTTTTTTTGCACAGAGACATAATTGAATATTCCAGAGGATCCTACTGCTCCACATAGCCACAAATGACATCATTTGCAGAGTTGTGGTGTATTTTTGCACATAGGAGGACAGGAGAAGAAAGCGACGTGGGCACAATTGAGCCAATGAACCATATCACGCTCATTCACTTTGCATTTGCCATTTCCTTCAGGACTTTTCTTCTTTGATTTCTTTGAGTCATGGCAGCGCTCCTCGGATGCTAATAATAGACTTGTCCATCAACTGTCCCCACCCTGGGAGTTAATTGGTCCTGTGCAAAGGGAGCCGCTCTGTTCGACAACGCTCAGAAGTTGGGCCGTCATTAGATCACTGAATGTTGTCCATCCCCACGACCCCCCCCCCCCCCCCCACACACACACACACACACACACTCACTCCCTTACATACACGTACGAACACATATACCCTCACAAACCACCACCCCACCTGCTCTCACGATGCACCCCTGTAGTGTAGACCCTCCCATTTCTGTCCTGTGGAGCCTTCTCAGGTCTTGAGAAGCCGACCTGACTCCTTTCACACCCAGGCAGGCGTCACCACCATACCAGTGTCAGTTGTAATCTGCCTCAGAGTAGTGTACCACTGCTACCCCATATCCATATCTTGGTCTCTGATGTTCATTCTACAATATCTTTGTTAAATAACATATACACTTCTCTTAAACTTTTTCTGATTATGGTGTCTTGAGTTTTAACTTTCGTAAAGACAGTAGAAATTGAGAGGTTGTCCATGGAGGATCGACACAGCAATGTTCATTGGTGGCAAGCATGGGAAAAAGGAGAGCGGCACAAAGGCTCGGGCTTGCCAGTCCTTTTCGGATTGGTGTGTGTTCCCACATTTTTGTGAGCGAATATGTGTGTGTGTATGTGTGCGTACATGCGTGTGCACAAGTATTTGTGTGACTGGGTGAATGTGTCCTTTTCTGTGTGAGTTCTACACAAACGTTGCCTCTACCCGCTTGCCCCCTCGCCCTGGCACCTCTCCCATGCCCCTGCCCCCGGCTTCCTGCCTCTAATGGCCATCTCTGTGTGCCATGTCGGGAAGCCTGACATCCCCTCCAGAGGCAAAGGGCCCGGCGTTAATGGAGCCCATTGAGGGGGAATAAAGGGCCCATTGTGGCGGCAGGGGCAGGAGTGGGCACCCGTTTGCTCACACACAGTCTCCTCCTCCCATGCAGAGCCGGCCGCTTAGAACTAGGTGCCAGGAGCGGAGATTCAAACACAGGGCTTTAAATGCCCCACAGAGGAAGTGGCAGAGAAGGACGGCCAGTGGGAAGACAGAGAGAGTGGGAAAGAGAGAAAGATGGGTAGAGGGAGGGAGGAAGAGAGGGTGAGCATGAGAGCGATAAATATGCAGACGGACAAAGAAAATGAGAAAGATGGAGGGAGACAGTGATAGTGAGTGAGATGGATAGAATAGGAGACTGGGAGAGAAAGAGAGAGATTGACAGGGTTGGACTAAATAAAACCAGATTGAACAAGAAAATGAACAAGAAAAAGGCACAGAGATAGCGAGGGGCAATACAGAGAAATGGAGGGAGAAAGATACAGAGAAAGAAATAGAGTCCAAAGAGAAAGCCGTTGAGGATCAGATCGCCCACGAAGAGCTGGTTGATGCTGGGTGGCCCTTAGGAATAAAAGTCCAGGAACTTGGAGGTATGCACCACTGTATGGCCTGTCAACTGTTCACTGCCCCTAGTGATTTATTAAACCTGAATTGCTTTCATTTAAAAGTCCTGAATCGGGGGGGGGACCCCAGTCAGAACACTCTCTGTGTTGCAAATGGCCAGACAGATGTGGTGAGACTGGAATGAACATCTGAAATAATGTTTTTCGTCATCAAAGAGATTCATATATTTCAAGGGGGTAATTTGCTAACACAGGGTTATAATCAATTCAATGTGTAATTTTTGTTAGATTAATTTTGTCTAAGAATTCTCAATGCTCTGCTAATGAGAAGCAAACACAGACTAAATATTGAATGGCTGCCAACTTGGAATCATTTAAAGTTTTTCATTATTACAAATATATCTTTCGAATTATTCTACATCAATTTATGCATTCAATTACAATAACACAGCGAGGATGATGCCAGTCAGACCACCAAAGTGAATCAGATTCCCACCTCCCACGCCTCAATGATTCCACCTAGTGCTCAAATATTGAATCGACTCACACCTCTCTACTTCCAGCACAGGGGCTTGAGCACAGCTCCATGCATTCATTGTTCGTGCTGCTAATTAATTCTCACAGTGCCTGCTGCTAATTTCCAACTGCTGGCTGCATGCCATGGCTGGAAGTCACTCTGCGCATGCTGTATCCCTGCGCCACCGTGGGAGAACAGAGAGAAAGTAGTGCCATATTTGTCCCAGTATGTCATCTGTTTAATACGCCTGGTTCCCTCTTACACTACAGTCTCCTAATTAATATGCAGCGGCCCTGGCCCCACCTCCCTCTGCTCTCCCCTAAGACAAAAGAGTATTGTGTAGGCACCTCCTGTTTTAATTACACTCAAAAGGGAGCCGGGTGTATGTGCGCCACGATCGAATTTGTGTGTGTAAGCTGTGTATGTGAACGTTTTTGAAGGGTCACGAGCAATGACCGGATGTGTATGTGTGTGTCTATGTGTGTTTGTATGCGTGTACATGCGTATGTTCAGAGAATTGTAAAACAAGCAGAATCATGTGTGCATGTGCGCTAGTTCAAGTGTGTGTATTTGGTGTGTGTGTGTGTGTGTGCATTCGAGGGGTCTTAAAACAAGAGGACATGCAGTGTGTTCTGTGAGGGGAGGTGCAGCTGCTGTCCTATCACACAAAACAGTGTGGCTGCTTGTTGCCTTCATGCAAATTGGCATCCGATAAAGGTTTGGGAGCCACAAAGACTGTTTGTGATCGGAGCACAGAGGAGAATAGAAGAGGTTGGGAGGGGTTATGGGGAAAGGAAAGGGACTAAATTCCCATCGGAGGGACTTGGGTGCCATTACGTTGCATTCCTCTCTCTCCTTTTTTATTCTCTCTCCCTTGTTTTCTTCCACCCTTTTCCTCACAGCCATGACCCGGTTATTCATTTGGTTGAGATTAGTCACTGGTTAATTAAGGCACATCTTTATTCTCATTCTCATCTCTCGGTTGTATCGTCTTTTTCATTCATTATTGCTTTTCTTTTCTTCTTCTACTGATGAGACTGAACTAGTGTTGGCATGGGGGTAGGAGGATAGGGAGTGGTTTCACATTCTGTCTCAGTTAGCTCACAGGACCAGGACAGATAGTGAACATTTCATGTTTAAACGTTAGCTATGGAATTAGTAGGAACCAACACACCACTGCTTTCCCTTATATTCTACATAGTTTACTACACCACCATCATTTGCTTTGCTGATGATGCACACACTCAATCATTTCACAGAATGTTCACATTTTGAGATATCCACAGAATTCTTCACTTTTCACAGTACCATTCATTCATTTACATCTCACAGAATTCAGATTCCCTCCAACTATAGAACTCCATAGCCCTTCATTGATTATGCCTCACAAACGTCTATGTAATTCCAGCCACCTCAGTTAAGGGGAGGTGGATTCCATTAATCAATAGCCAAGTTGAATGTACATGTAAGAGTCATCTGATTTTAATGCACTACAGTGCAGTGGGCTTATACAATGCTCTAGTGACCTCCATTCCGTTTAGGGCTCTCCTGTTGTGACTTTTAATAGGTTGTTAACCCAACTGGCTGTCGCCTAAGCTTTGAATGAGGGGGAAAAAATGTAATTAATTGTACTGTCATAATTCAATGGAATTCCACGGTTCTCATAATTCCAGCCAGCTCTCAATTTCAGCAGTGCCTCCAAAAAAGTGTAAAACATAGCAAGAGTGGTTGATGGGTCCATGTGCATGTGTGTGTACATGTGTGTCTGTGTGTGCGTGTGTATGCCTGCATGTGTGTGGTGGAATTGAGATCGGACGGAGAGACTCATGGCATGACTTTCTTATGACCTTTTCTATTAGCAGAGCCAACTTAGCCCCATGGAGACTCAGCGAGGCCCCTGCAGAGCCACATGCTCCCTGAATGGACCCATTCAATTAACTGGCCATGAATGCTAACCTCTCTTAACCTCCGGTGACCCCAAGGTCACGCACCTCCACAATGTCGCTGTGTCGCTATAGGCGTGCATGAGGATGCGGCGGAGCAAAGGGAGGGGTGGTCAGTGGTTTTGTTCCCCTTATGTCCATGCTTGCCCCTGTCTTTCACAGGGAGTGTGTAATAAATTGTTTTGTTGGTTTTCAGTTGTGCTGGTTTCAGTTGTGCTGGTTTCAGTTGTGCTGGTTTCAGTGGGAGGCCTGTTAGTACACAGGGTGATAAACTACAGCCAGGTGACCTATCAAGACCTTGGAGAATAGGATATTTCTCCAAAATGTGATCTCTAATATTCATATTCATAAGCGAATATTGAATTATGTTTGAAGACATTTCAATTTCCGTTTTATTTATTCATATAGTTAAACTTATTTTGTTAAGCTCAAAAATGTCTCTTTCTTTACTACTAAGGTAATTATCTATAGCCAAGTTATTGCATCAGTGTCCCATTGGGCACACACTGGTTGGATCAACGTTGATTTGATGTAATTTCAAAGAAATTACGTTGAACCAATGTGGAGTAGACGTTGAATTGACATCTGTGCCAAGTGAGCGTGTTCCTGTTTTTCTTCTATATCTATCATTTCAGTATAATAAATACCATCTTCATACTAAACTAGCATCAATGAAAGGGCAGGTGTTGACAGACCTCTTGGCATTCACACATCCACATTCTTTAGCAACAGCAGATGAACAGCAAGATATGTTTCTCATAACTTTTGAGGATTTTACATTTTGTGGTCGTTGTCTTCAAAGTTGTTTCCGCGGATCGCAATATACAAAACGATCATGACGCAAGCGGAATAAATGTAAAAGGATTTGAAAATAAAAAGCTTGGTAGGCCTATACGCAGTGGTGGAAAAAGTACCCAATTGTCATACTTGAGTAAAAGTAAAGATACCTTAATAGAAAATGACTCAAGTAAAAGTGAAAGTCACCCAGTAAAATACTACTTGAGTAAAAAAGTCTAAAAGTATTTGGTTTTAAATATGCTTAAGTATCAAAAGTAAATGTAATTGCTAAAATATACTCGCCCTAACAGATCCACGGACTACCCAGTCGCCATTGCACTGCACACTGCACTTACCCACCTGGACAAAAAGAATGCATATGTGAGGATGCTGTTCATCGACAACAGCTCAGCCTTCAATACCATAGTGCCCTATAAGCTCGTTACAAAGCTCACGGCCCTGCGTCTGAACTCCTCCCTTTGCAACTGGGTCCTGGACTTCCTGAGGGGCCGCCCCCAGATGGTGAAGGTAGGCAACATTACCTCCTCGACACTGATTCTCAACACAGGGGCCCAACAAGGGTGCATCCTCAGTCCCCTCCTGTACTCCCTGTATACCCACAAATGCATGGCCCCACACAGTTCCAACTCCATCATTAAGTTTGCTGACAACACGACAGTAGTAGGCATGATTACCAACAACGACGAGACAGCCTACAGGGAGGAGGTAGGCACTGACAGTATGGTGCCAGGTAAACAACCTCTCCCTCAATGTTAGCAAAACATTGCAGCTGATTGTGGATTTCAGGAGGAACGAGGCTGGACACGCCCCCATCCTCATCAACATGGCCGCCGTGGAGACAGTCAATAACTTCAAATTCCTCAGCGTACACATCGCAGAGAAGCTGAAATGGTCTAACCACATGGACACTGTAGTGAAGAAGGCACGACAGCGACTCTTCAACCTCAGGACGCTGAACAAATGTGTCCTGTCCCCGAGCGCCCTTTCATTATTTTACTTCACTTCACTCATGTTGGAGCTTCAAGTCTAAGATGCTGACTGCATGTGCGTGCGTCCGCATGCTTGTTGATTTTGTCCATCCCACCAGACGCGATCAGAATACGCAGGTTGAATTTTTTTTTTTTTTTAAGAACTCTGACTATATTCATTTGGGGACAGGTGGAAACACATGACACATTCGTGGCCATTTAGCTGGCTACCTTGCTGTTGCTAGCTACTGTAATTTGTCCTGGGATATAAACATTGGGTTGTTATTTTACCTGAAATCCACAAGGTCCTTTATTCTGGATCGTTGTAGAATTTTTATCCATTTTGAGTCACACAAAATCGTGTGTTCTCTACTCCGTCAATTATTCCACAGATAAAAGGGGAAACCTAGTTAGTTTCTAGTAATTCATTCTTCTTCTTCTTATGTGGACGTTATATGGTGGTTGGCAACCAACTGTAAGGTGTATTACCACCACCAACTGGACTGGAGTGTGGACCTCATTTCATCTTTCAATCACCCCCGTGGATATATTCTCCTAAAAACCAATGAGGAGATTGGAGAGGCGGGACTTCCACCGCGTCAAGCGTCAAAAATGGAAGAAAGTTTGGATGAAATGATTGAATAACATGTATGTGTAAATGTATTTCGCAAAGCTGCGCACGTAACGCGAGCAGTGTAGTCAGCATGTAAGATTTCCACTGTGCCCTGCAATCACACCTGCAACCCTGTACATGTGACTATTAAACACTCTGAATCTCTAAATTTAACATTCTGAATCTCTGAATGAAACACTCTGAATCTCTGAATGAAACACTCTGAATCTCTGAATTAAACACTCTGAATCTCTGAATGAAACACTCTGATTCTCTGAATTAAACACTGAGTTACGTGGTGGGACAGAAATGAAAACAATGTACTTTTGTTGATTTCCCATTTACACTGCTAGCCCTTTTCCGGGAGGAAATTCAAGTAAATTACTATAAGTACTCCTAGAGCACCAAGGTAGTTTCCCATTCATTCAAGTGTCCAAACCTCTCCATCCCCCATCTAAACCTATACAGTATCAGCACCAAACACACAGCAGCTCACTCCTTCTATAGGCCACCAGGCTTATGAAGACTTACTCGGTGCTTGACTTGGACTGAAATAGGTGCCGGTAATAATTTTGTGTGCAGGTAATGTTTATATTTAGGTGCAAGAACTCCACAATACTTTGGAGGATTCTATAAGAGGTGCAGGAACTAAAGCTGTAAAAAAAAAAATGGAGGTGCCAGTACTCAGCACCGGTGAGTTCCTGCCCAAGTCCAGCACTAGACTTACTACTGTCTTCGGCACTACCGTCCAGCTGGTTCTGATGAAGCTTGAATGACTGAAATCTTGCTAATGATCAATCTTGAAAAAATCCCATGGAGATGCCCTTCAGCTCATCAGTTAGTAGCTCCTCTCCATCCAGGAAGAGCTGGATGTGTCTCTCATCGGCAAAGGGATTCACCTCGATTCTCATTGTAGGTGAAGGGAACTACACACACTGTAAGAAGTCGTTTTTTTTTGAAAGAGAGAAAAATATTAAGATTATTCAAGCAATATTTAAAACAGTAAGTTATGAACTGAGCACACCTTACACAGTATCACAACTTCCTTTGCATTTACTTTAGGGTGTCCATCTACTCTGCCCAGACTGGGTGAAAAGGTGCTTTGGCGATGGAAATTGAACTTCCTTATGTTATAAAATACATTTTACAAGGCCAAATATGATTATTTACATTATGAATTGTTCAGTGGGGTCTTTACCATATCATTAAATCAAATCAAATCAAATGTTATTTGTCACATACACATGGTTGATGTTAATGCAGATGTTAATGCGAGTGTAGCGAAATGCTTGTGCTTCTAGTTCCGACAATGCAGTAATATCCAACGAGTAATCTAACCTAACAATTTCACCACAACTACCTTATACACACAAGTGTAAAGGAATGAATAAGAATATGTACATAAAAAAATATATGAACGAGTGATGGTATAGAACGGCAAGATGCAGTAGATGGTATAGAGTACAGTATGTACATATGAGATGAGTAATGTAGGGTATGTAAACATTATATGAAGTGGCATTGTTTAAAGTGGCTAGTGATACATTTATTACATCAATTTTTCCATTATTAAAGTGGCTGGAGTTGAGTCAGTATGTTGGCAGCAGCCACTCAATGTTAGTGATGGCTGTTTAACAGTCTGATGGCCTTGAGATAGAAGCTGTTTTTCAGTCTCTCGGTCCCTGCTTTGATGCACCTGTACTGACCTCGCCTTCTGGATGATAGCGGGGTGAACAGGCAGTGGCTCGGGTGGTTGTTGTCCTTGATGATCTTTTTGGCCTTCCTGTGACATCGGGTGGCGTAGGTGTCCTGGAGGGCAGGTAGTTTGCCCCCGGTGATGCGTTGTGCAGACCTCACTACCCTCTGGAGAGCCTTACGGTTATGGGCGGAGCAGTTGCCGTACCAGGCGGTGATACAACCCGACAGGATGCTCTCGATTGTGCATCTGTAAAAGTTTGTCAGTGTTTTTGGTGACAAGCCAAATTCATTCAGCCTCCTGAGTTTGAAGAGGCGCTGCTGCACCTTCTTCACCACGCTGTCTGTGTGGGTGAACCATTTCAGTTTGTCCGTGATGTGTACGCCGAGGTACTTAGAACTTTCTACCCTCTCCACTACTGTCCCGTCGATGTGGATAGGGGGGTGCTCCCTCTGCTGTTTCCTGAAGTCCACGATCATCTCCTTTGTTTTGTTGATGTTGAGTGTGAGGTTATTTTCCTGACACCACACTCCGAGGGCCCTCACCTCCTCCCTGTGGGCCGTCTCGTCGTTGTTGGTAATCAAGTTACCACTGTAGTGTCGTCTGCAAACTTGATGATTGAGTTGGAGGCGTGCATGGCCACGCAGTTGTGGGTGAACAGGCAGTACAGGAGAGGGCTGAGAACGCACCCTTGTGGGGCCCCAGTGTTGAGGATCAGCGGGGTGGAGATGTTGTTACTTACCCTCACCACCTGGGGGGCGGCCCGTCAGGAAGTCCAGGGCCCAGGGTCTCGAGCTTAATGACGAGTTTGGAGGGTACTATGGTGTTAAATGCTGAGCTGTAGTCGATGAACAGCATTCTCATATAGGTATTCCTCTTGTCCAGATGGGTTAGGGCAGTTTGCAGTGTGATTGCGATTGCGTCGTCTGTGGACCTATTGGGGCGGTAAGCAAATTGGAGTGGGTCTATGGTGTCAGGTAGGGTGGAGGTGATATGGTCCTTGACTAGTCTCTCAAAGCACTTCATGATGACGGAAGTGAGTGCTACGGGGCGGTAGTCATTTAGCTCAGTTACCTTAGCTTTCTTGGGAACAGGAACAATGGTGGCCCTCTTGAAGCATGTGGGAACAGCAGACTGGGATAAGGATTGATTTAATATGTCTGTGCATGCCCTGAGGACGCGGCTGGGGATGCCGTCTGGGCCGGCAGCCTTGCGAGGGTTGACACGTTTAAGTGTTTTACTCACGTTGGCTACAGTGAAGGAGAGCCCGCAGGTTTTGGTAGCGGGCCGTGTCAGTGGCACTGTATTGTCCTCAAAGCGAGCAAAGAAGTTGTTTATTCTGTCTGGGAGCAAGACATCCTGGTCTGCGACGGGACTGGTTTTCCTTTTATAGTCCGTGATTGACTGTAGACCCTGCCACATACCTCTCGTGTCTGAGCCGTTGAATTGCGACTCTACTTTGTCTTTATACTGACGCTTAGCTTGTTTGATTGCCTTGCGGAGGGAATAGCTACACTGTTTGTATTTGGTCATGTTTCCGGTCACCTTGCATTAGCATTATATCCAAAAAGTCCGATTTCGTAACCTAATACATTCAATAATAAGACTGAGCTACAGTATATTGACATAGCGGTGCAGGTTTTCACAACTTTTGAGGATTTTACATTTTGTGGTCGTTGTCTTCAAAGTTGTTTCCGCGGATTGCAAAATGCTAAATTAATATGACACAAGCTGAATAAATGTAAAAGGCTTTGAAAATAAAAAGCTTGGTAGGCCTATAAGCAGTAGGGGGGAAAGTACCCAATTGTCATACTTGAGTAAAAGTAAAGTAAAGTACAGATACCCCAAAAAACTACTTAAGTAATACTTAATTAATTAATTAATAAGTATTTTTACTTAAGTACTTTACACCACTGCCTATACGCTCAGTGCACCGTTGTCATTTCACAATGGAATTTGTGAGGAATTTCAAATAATATGAAAACAAATCAAATATAAAAATACTACATGTCATGTCTCAAAATCAATATCAATCTTACCTCTATATTGTTTTATGTCCGGCGGATTCAAGAAGATGACCAGTTCAACTGTAGCGAGTTTGTCAGGTAGCCAGTAGCTTTAATTATTACACAGCATCCAGCCTAGCTGACGAGATGTAATTTTCCTGATTTGTGACCACCTTTCTTCTCTGGCCTCAATTGATTTAGTCACTCTAATTCTGGTCATCCTACAAGGGTAAAAACTATGGCTGTGACAATACCAGTATCACAATATTTTTCCCATGGCAAAAATGAAAACATGAAGCAGACTCTTTGGTCCTTTAAAAACCTGCTGTATGTAAACTATTGTGTGCTATAGCTTGCAAATAAATAAATGTGATTCTGGATGACAACATAATGATGTTTGTTTCCAACATCAAGGCTGTTTTCCTAAAGAAGTTAAATCCGCTTTATGTTTTGTTTCCTTGTCACGATACTAATGAGTATCGCGATACTGGTATCTTCCCAGCCCTAGTAAAAAATCCAATAACTTCTGAACTGATTATGATGGAAACACGAGGTTTGGACTATTGGTTTTCTTTGAGGATTATATACACAATTAATATATTATTTTAGTAATTGGTCAAAAGATGCGTTTTGATTGGACACCCTAACAACTGCATGATTTATTTGTCTGCAGGGAATTACACACCCTGACTGTGACATACAGCCCATTTGGGCTGTGGTTCAGCAGCACTGTCCTTAATTCTTCCCATGTAGCCCCATATTTGGTGAGGGTGCCTCGATATAAACAGGCACCATGGTCTTGTCCCAGAAAGGAGGGGACAGGTGGACAGCTGTTTACTGAATAGGCGCTAATGCTGAAGTTCTTAATTGAGCTTTATTGTGCCGATTCAAATATAGAAAGTAATTATGATGATTATGATTATGGTAGCCTAACTATTTCATTTTCCACCATTTCTAGAAACATCGTTAGTAATACCTTTGGAAAAAATAATTGCATATGCACATACAAATCAAGTTTGATGACATTGCATCAAAGGCCACATTCAAAGGTTCACAGTCAATTGCCTACGCAGATATGATTTGTAATGATTTTTTATTTTTATCACCAAAATATTCCACTCAAAATCTGGATCAATATCATTTAAACTGATGGATTATGGAGAGCTGAATTAAAATAGGATAATTAATACACATTTAGAGGAAAAATACAGCTAAGAGAAACAAACTTGGAAGTTTTAACAATAATATTACAATAAAATACAATAATAGGCCAACATGTTAATTGCAGGCATTTGGACAGAGTGAGAGTATTGGGGTAAAATTATCATGGCCTCTGCCCATTGGCTACCAGGCTGTTGGAACAATATTGAGACCCTCAGGGCCCTTTGGAGGTTAGGGGTCCTAGCCAGCTATGGCCTCCTATGGCGCTCAACTGATGTCAGATCCCCTCGACCCCAATCTAAAGTAGAACATAATGAGTTAATAAAGTCCTCAGAGTTTTACATTCTCCTTTGGGAATTCCCCCTGCTTATTATTTGTGGGAGTGTTTAGTGTTGTCATTTCCCCCCTGTAGCATGTCAGTAAAGGAAAATTATCTCTGCATTTGAACAACAGCATAAATACACCTACTTCGCTTTTGCATGTCAGAAACTGAGTGACCACTGCTGCACACTGTTTTGAACAGATTATACTATTTAGAACAAGCAGCATTGGGTGAATGGTCATCACTAGTTACCACAGCTAGAAATGCATCAAATCTGCCTATTTCTACAATTTATCTTCTTAAAATTTGATTTTGAACCTTACCTTCACCCTAAAATTAACCACACTGCCAACCTTATGCCCAACCTTAAATGCATTTTTCTTTTCATGAATGATATAGCCAATGTTGACTTTGTGGCTGTGATAACTTGTGGAAACCAGGGAGAACGCAACAAGCACGCAGATGCAAAGTGAAAACATTATCTTATTGGGTATAGCTAGCTAACAGAATGTCACAAAGCATGATGCGCTAGTCAGTAAACTTTCATTCGGAAATAACTTTTTCAGAGTTAGTCAGATATTAGCTTAGAAAGACTTGAAATTGGGATGGGAGCTAATTGGCTAACAAGGTACCAATTAGCTATAGGTAGCTAGCCAGCTGCTTATCAAAGGTAGATAACTGGTTAATTTGACAAAAAAAGGTTTTACCAAACTATTTCTCAATGTTTCAAAATGACTGTAACTGGCTAATGAATTTGATTATGCTTTGTGATGCACCCGGTTTTATGCTGTTTTAGTCCACACAACATGTCACCCTGTCACCTACAGTAGAACCTGATGTACAACATGGGCGAAACAAAATTGGCCATGCTCTTTTGTCCTACTAGATCTGCAATGGAAAGGTTCTAGCACAGATAAAACAATGAGACGGACATTTCACCAAATGTATAAATGTGAAGCATCCGCTTGGCGTTTCCACTCACTACCACATATGCTGGTGAGAGGAAGCCCAGTGGCTGGCAAGTGGGAGAAGATGGAACAAGATGGATTTTGGCCAACATTCTCCAAATGTTCTCATCGGTGAAAGATTTGATCTCAATACAGTTTTCTGTTCCCAAAGCTAGAATCTGTTATGAACAGAGTGGACTACCTTTTGTAGACTTTACCCTTTTCCAAGTTTCCAAAAATTGCATTGTTTAGAAGAAGTACAAGGGCAAATTGAGTTATTGCACATGCACACTTCACAGAGGAGGCATTTTCCTAATGGAAATATGCAAATTCATGCTAAAACACGCCAATAGAATCTTGCTAGCTCGTGCTTGACTCTGCCCCCCTCCTTGCTTGTTCTGCCCACTGTGACTCATTTGTTCCCATTGGAAATGACAGCCTGTGGTCTATCTTGGGTTAGTTATAAAGATCTTTGGTTCTAGCTAGTGTATCCCTCGGCCTCTGTTCTTTGACTCGTTGGATGTAGTTTATCAGGTCCCAGGCTCCAATGACTGTTATAATTATTTATTTACAACTTGCTTTTTTGCTTTAGTGTCATCTGTCATCTAAATTCAGCAAAAAAGAAATGTCCCTTTTTCAGGACCCTGTCTTTCAAAGATAATTCGTAAAAATCTGAATAACTTCACAGATATTCATTGTAAAGGGTTTAAACACTGTTTCCCATGCTTGTTCAATGAATCATAAACAATTAATGAACATGCACCTGTGGAACGGTCGTTAAGACACTAACAGCTTACAGACAGTAGGCAATTAAGGTCACAGTTATGAAAACTTAGGACACTAAAGAGGCCTTTCTACTGACTCTGAAAAACACCAAAAGAAAGATGCCCAGGGACCCTGCTCATCTGCGTGAACGTGTCTTGGGCATGCTACAAGGAGGCATGAGGACTGCAGATGTGGCCACGGCAATAAATTGCAATGTCCGTACTGTGAGACGCCTAAGACAGCGGTACAGGGAGACAAGATGGACAGCTGATCGTCCTTGCAGTGGCAGACCACGTGTAACAACACCTGCACAGGATTGGTACATCCGAACATCACACCTGCGGGACAGGTACAGGATGGCAACAACAACTGCCCGAGTTACACCAGGAATGCACAATCCCTCCATCAGTGCTCAGACTCTCCGCAATAGGCTGAGAGAGGATGGACTGAGGGCTTGTAGGCCTGTTGTAAGGCAGGTCCTCACCAGACATCATCGGCAACAACATTGCCTATGGGCACAAACCCACCGTCGCTGGACCAGACAGCACTGGCAAAAAGTGCTCTTCACTGACGATTCACGGTTTTGTCTAACCAGGGGTGATGGTCGGATTTGCGTTTATCGTCGAAGGAATGAGCATTACACCGAGGCCTGTACTCTGGAGCGGGATCGATTTCGAGGTGGAGGGTCCATCATGGTCTGGGGCGGTGTGTCACAGCATCATCGGACTGAGCTTGTCGTCATTGCAGGCAATCTCAATGCTGTGCCTTACAGGGAAGACATTCGTATCCCTCATGTGGTACCCTTCCTGCAGGCTCATCCTGACATGACCTTCCAGCATGACAATGCCACCAGCCATACTGCTCGTTCTGTGCGTCATTTCCTTGAAGACAGGAATGTCAGTGTTCTGCCATGGCCTGCGAAGAGCCCGGATCTCAATCCCATGTCTGGGACCTGTTGGATCGGAGGGTGAGGGCTAAGGCCATTCCCCCCAGAAATGTTCGGGAACTTGCAGGTGCTTTGGTTTTAATACAGTTGCAGAGAGTCCCTGTAATCCTAGATTCAGATCATTCAGGCGAGAAATAACATCACCCAGATAGGCCAGTCGTGTGAGAAACTCATCATCGTGCAAGCTGTCAGACAAGTGAAAATGATGGTCAGTAAAGAAAACTTTCAGCTCGTCTCTCAATTTTTAAAAACGTGTCAATACTCTGCCCCTTGATAACCAGCGCACTTTTCTGTATGTTGTAAAAGCGTTACATGGTCGCTGCCCATATCATTGCATAGTGCAGAAAATACACGATAGTTCAGGGGCCTTGCTTTAACAAAGTTAACCATTTTCACTGTAATGTCCAAAACGTTCCCTTGGCAGCAAGAGCCTATCGGTGGATGCTGCAGTGTACCCAAGTGTCGGGAGCAACTGCTTGGACGCGCGTTACCACTCCACTATGTCTCCCTGTCATGGCTTTTGCGCAACCAGTACAGGTACCAACATGAGCAACAGCTACGTTTGGCTACATACAGACCGTTGGTGGATATCCCGCGAGAGTAACGGTTAATGTGATTGGATGTTAATTATTTTACTAGGCTACCTGTATTTGACATTGTGTTGTTCTTTCGCTGAACACTAGATGGTTTAATTTTATTTTTGGCAGTGAAAGGAGGCTAATCAGGCGAGAAAAAAAACTCACCCAAATGTATAGCCCATTTGGAAAATATAAATGTACTGTTTGAAAATGTGAAGAAAAAAAAGTGAATGTGAGTCACGTTTTTATTTGGCATACCCAACATGAACTGGCTCCGGGCACTTCTAACGAGGCATGTAAGACACATGTTAAAGGCAGCGTTTACATAGGCAGCCCAATTCGGATCTTCTTTCCACTAGTTGGTCTTTTGACGAATTAGATATTTTCACAACAGCTCTTTTTCAGCTGATCTGATTGATTAAAATGGAATATGGCTGCCTATCTAAATGCAGCAGAAGACAGCTGCTTCCCTAGGCTGTTTGATCCCAGAAAGTGTTAATCATGTGGTATATGAAAAAAACATTTTGATTTCGGGCATTAACTCTGAGGTATTTACGGGCTCAATTAAATATTCAGGAACGGATTAAAGGAACAAAACTACTCAAAATGTCCAATGAACAAGATAAAATAATAATATGTAAAAAAAAAAAATATATCACATTTGAAAGATTTATTTCTGACAAAATGTGTTACAGGTATTATTCAATTATCATTTAAATTCACAGCAATTACATTTTCTCCAGTGTAACAAAGTCTGGGCACCATTTCGCCCCCCCTGTAGCAAATAACCCGTTTGATTCAGTGGTTTGTCTGTAGTGGTGAAGCTAGTCGTTTAAATTATATCACATTTTATGTTGTCTAAACATGTACAATACACAACTGTACATAATTGTACAATAGCAACTCTAATCTACCCAATACATTGCATAGTATAGAAATTGAAGAAAAGGAAAATCCCGACCCAGAATGAATATTCAATCGTCAAAACTCTCCTTTAACTATCTACGCATAGTTTTAGTCTGGAATACTTTACATTTTTAATGATGGACTTGCATCTATAAAAGTGATTGTCTATTCATGAAAACATCAGCGATCTACATTAATCACATGCGAGGTACAATTTTCTTTGGTTTTAATATAGAATTTACAACACATAGGCTTACTGCGAATTTGTCTTTCCCTTAGTCAATCAGATGATTAAAAATGGTTAAAAGTGTAATTCCCTTAACATTAGTGCATGTAACATCTCTTAGAAGAGCGGAGAAGCCCCCCAAAATCTTAAAAACACTCAATTAAAATGAGCTTAATCTATTGTTTTTGCATCATCAAACAGGTTTCACTAGTCTTATCCAAATTCTCAGACCATGATTCAAGTCTACTGCTCTGTCATATACTGTAGCTTCATAGCATAATCTAGGACCATAACATAAGGCAGCTGGTAGGAGGTATATTGCAATGGACTGTCCATGGCCCATACTGCTTGGAGGATAGCATGCTTCTGTCTGGTGTAAACACATTATGGGTTACCTTGAGATTGTTTTCTTCTGAGAGTGAAAGGCACTTCTGCTGATGGTCTTGAGTATTTGAACACACACTACCACCATACTAGTGAATCAGATATGGTCATTGGCACATTGAAAAATGGCAGACATACACAAGCACCATGTGCTGCCACATCCTGGTTGTACAATCTACTATGTGTGGATCTCAAGTGTGTGTGTGTGTGTGTGTGTGTGTGTGTGTGTGTGTGTGTGTGTGTGTGTGTGTGTGTGTGTGTGTGTGTGTGTGTGTGTGTGTGTGTTTATGCGTTGAGCTTTTCTGCCTCGTCCGGTGTCCTGACAGTGGTCAACTCCTCATGTGAGCCCTCCTCACCAGGCAGCTGAGAGAGAGAAAAATGGAAAGAGAAAAAGATGTAGTGGATGATTTATTTAGATGTCGTTTTCACCTTATCGAGTCATAAAAATGCAAGTATACCTATTTCCTAGCTAATTTCAAGACATTCCCAAATCTGAACCTTTTTTTAATCAAGAGAATCGTCAATTACTGATTATACATGCATTGACCATGTGAAATGGCACCACCTGGTGTTCTGAGGGTGACTGCTTCGCTTATGATGAAAAGCAGTTATTTGAGTTCAGTAACCAAATGCAAGCATGACACCTTGTGGCCACATATCATATTGCACAACATTGGGCCCAACTGCATGCCATCGTTGGCTATCTTTAACCCTTCATAGGCCTGAATGGCCCTGCGCTCTCACACAAACACTATGTACAAATCTGTGAGTCCTGTGTGTTCATTCATCCATACTGGGTGTAGTAGCTAAACTTACCTCCCAGTAGATGCCATCCTCAAAGCAGATGGTGTCAGGAGGAGCACCATAGATTGGCAGCTTCAGAATAAAACCTACAAGACAAGGACATGATACAATTACACACAGACACAAGGCATAGGCCTATATACAGGGACAAAAGAGCACAGTTATAATATCACCATGCATTTGTGAAACAAACAAGTCAAGACAATGACTATGTGTGCTTACAACACGCTGGTAATATTTAAATCCCCCCTATCCTCTAGCTAGTCCCTCTACGTACCGGTGATAAGACCACCCAGGAGGGCAATGCCCAGGGTCACGGCCAGGGAGATGGCCTGTCGTACGCCCTGGAACGAGGCCTTCACATCACCAGAGTGGATGTCAGGGAACACATCAGCCATCCTGCATCACAAAGAGTAGGGAGTGTTGAATGAAACTGTTCTGTGAATGCACGCTTTGACGGTGTCTGTCTGTTGCGCAATAGTGGGAGCTTCACCATAAAACCAGGAGAGGGCACACTTTCCCAACTTGTCAAAAAAAGGCAGACTAACCCATCTCCATAGACGTCCTTGGTTGCCAGAGCAGCAGTAACTGCTCCAACGATGGCTCCCAGGACTCCAGGCATGCCGTGCAGGTTGTGGACACCACACGTGTCCTGAATCTTCAGCTTTTCTTCCAGGATAGGCTGAGAGGACAGGGGTGGAAAGTTGCCAGTGCCATGAGTGCGGGTGTTTGTGTCTGATGTCTATGTACCCTAGCACCCTTATGTCCTTCAAAAGGTGCCATATACACATAAGTGGATGTGTTTCTCAACATGACTGTTTATGTTGTAAATAGATACGCTTGTTCTGTTGGCATCATTAACAGTCATATCCTACTGATACCCCTTGAGAGGACATTCTGGGCTTTTCAATGATATCTCATGTGAGAGTGTGACCTGGATAACTTTCTCTTCCAGGTTTGTCAAAATGGCTGCCAACACAATTATCACATTTTATGTGTGTGTAATTATAATTTTTTGTGAGTTTGATATTCAATTGCTTTTAGTAAGTAAATATCTCAAGAATAGTTTGGTGAGTTCAGAGCAGTGCACTGAAAGGAAGTTGGACATAATACTGCAGCAGTGCAGCATTGTGTCCCCTGTAGTTTTTTTTTACCTACTGTACTCATTTACTGTAATGTTAATTGTTTTCTTTTTCTGTAAAACGTTTTTTTCACCCCAAACACTTCTTATGTAATATCATTTATTTTTAATTACAGATATGTTTTATTGCTGGGTCTCAGGAGGATAATACATTTTCACTTGGCCTTACCGAGAGGAACTTGAAGCCCAGCACAGAGATGGTTCCAGCCAGGAAGCCCACAATCATGGAGCCAAAAGGAGTGAGCATCATTTCACCAGCAGTTCCCACGGCAACCCCACCGGCAAGGGCAGCGTTCTGGATGTGCACCTAAAGAGAAGAGAGAGACAACATTTTTTAAATGCTGTTCAAAATGGTTGATTGTCAGAGTCCAGTCATACGTTTATTTTAATTATCACTGTTCTCAAATTTTGCACGGTACCAATGTCAAGGAACGAGAAGGTAGGATGAATGATGTAATATTTGAATAATAAAAAATCCCAACCAATGGAACATTGTGTGACAATTTGGTATCGCCATCATGCAAAGTGGGGGTGTGTAGAGTTCAAATCAAATTTTATTGGTCACATACACTTATTTATCAGATGTTATTGCGGGTGTAGCGAAACGCTTATTAGATTGCAGACAGGTTTGATGATATGCTGCGGACACACTACCCTTTCACCAACTATGAGATAATCTGAGCTGATTAGAACGATACTACTATCACCAGGTCATGTGGTTTGTTCACTGACTCCCTCCATTGAATAGAAAAGACAACTTCAGATTGATTGCCATCTAGACAGGAATGTACTGTCTTGATTTCAGAACGAAATGCAGATGACAGCCATGTCCTCAAGGGACATAACAACGAGATATATTGTCTGGCTCACATGACTGTATACTCGAAAGGTAGATAGCAACTATGGTGTGATGCTACAGCATGCATTTTTGGGGGATGGTTTCCAATTCTTAAATCGTATCTTGTGAGAAAGTTTGAGGATTCATAGTTTGATAGTTTAGAATAGATCAATCAAATCTAAACTAGAAAAGTATATGTACTGAAGAAAATGTGTGTGCTTGTTTTAAAGTATTTATGTTTTTTAAATAAGTTACAGAAGTGGTAGTGATGGTAGTGACTGGTTATAGCTGAAAAAGTGGGTAGATGAAAAGATTGATTGATTGGTAGGATAGCCTGAACATGTGAAAGTTGGTTTGGTGTCTAGCTTGAACGATTCAAGAGTTACTGTTGGTGAGTTAAATGCTATCAAAACGTTTTTCAAGCAATCTAAGTTGGTGCAGTCCTCACATTTGTAAGTTGGTTTCATGTTAATAACTTAAATCATTTCAGCGCTAGAGCGAGGGGAATAAATATAATAATAATGATAATAATGTAAGTACGTAAGAAATCTAGAGTTGTGTTTTGCTTTCAGCAAGCACACCTGACTACATCTGTTGACAAGAGTTGAAAAACCTCTCTGTATATGCAAACATACTGCATGATGATTCAGAGTTTGCCAATAAGGATTTAATCCCAAAGGAGTCATGATTCATTCCAAATATTTACTTACATGTATAACATCTAATAGGGTTACAATATATCTAGTAGGCCTATGATGCAAAATACAGTTGAACCAGATTGTATTGACAACAAACACAGGGAGAAATCTTCCTTCCCCTACCATGTCTAGTCCCTAACTCCCACTTGAAATGATCTGGGAAGACCACTTTAAGCCCCTCATTTCCACTGCATAGTCCCTGTAGAATCCTACTTCTCCCTACTATGTCTGCATCACCTGTCTAGCCCTATACTACTTTTAGGGACCAGCTTTTCCTTAAGTCCCCACACTGTACTAGCCCCCTCACCATATCGAGCTTCCCATCATGAGCCACAACGGCAGACAGGCCGTAAGTGGCCAGGGTGCAGGCAGCCAGGGAATAGTAGGTGTTCATAGCCGTGCGGTGTTGGTCATCTCCGTGGGCCGTCACAGCAGAGTTGAAGCTTGGCCAGAACATCCACAGGTAGATGGTGCCTGAGCAGTCAGGGAAAAATAAGTATTAGCATACCGGTATGTAATATAGTCCTTTAGTTTAGCAAGCTTACAGGTAAGGTTTTTTTCCTGGGGAGGTGGATGTACTCGTAATTATGACACAGATTCCCATACATTGGCATGCATTGTATGTACAGTCAAAACTTAACTGGCGTCTTCAGAAAATGAAGGTTAAGTTGTCCGACTTGTTGATGGTGGCTATTTGTATCTAATGTACAGGCTTCCTGCTTACGATGAGCAGGAGGTATTCTTACCAATCATGGCGAAGAGGTCAGAGTGGTAGACAGAGCAGTTCTTGTGTTTGCTCTTGTCCAGGTTGGGGCGGTAGAGAACACGAGCCACCATCAGGCCAAAGTAAGCTCCAAAGGTGTGAATGGTCATGGAGCCACCAGCATCCTTGGCCTAAAGGTGTAAATTATCTAATTTAAGGGGTGTAAAAAGCTTAGTCTTAAAGTACATTATTCAAGAGTGATGAGAAAGCCTAATAGGAGAGTAGGCATAATAGTACGTAAAAAAGCAGTTTTACTGTAGGTTTGTATACAGACATATACAGGAAGACATGAATTGTACATTTAATGGTACACCTAAACACACACACACACACACACACACTCACTCACCCCCAGAACAGTAAGCACAATGAACTCATTGACTGCAAACAGGGTGACTTCAATCACAGACATGACCAGCAGCTGGACTGGACTGGTCTTCCCCAGGACCGCCCCAAACGAGATGAGCACTGAGCCTGTGCAGAAGTCAGCGTTGATCATACTGCAGGAGGGACAAACAACTCTTAATGATAGAGTTTATTATGGGATGCACTACAGTATACACTTACACCCGTATGATATGCCATGTATACACATCACATGTATCTGCTGGTGTGTTGTGTTTATTGTAGTAATGAAATGTAGGTTAGTGTGTGCATAAGCCCTACCTCTCTATTCCGACGTGGATCTTGCCCCCGTGCATACCGTGGACGAAGCCCTGCATGAGAGTGGCCCACTGCAGAGCGAAGGCCGCAATGAGGAAGTTGAAGCCCACACTGCTAAATCCGTAACGTTGCAGGAACGTCATGAGGAAACCAAAGCCAATGAAGATCATCACGTGCACATCCTGAAAGCCTGAACAAAGGAAGAGAACACATTACAGATTATTATTTATTGCGTTGGATGCACATTTTCACTATTCAACTCCCTGTGTGGTCAGTCTCATAAACACATTAACAATCCCCTTCTTATGGTTTGGTGAGAAAGACTATCTGTCTTATGACAGTAGTATAGCAGTATCTTTCAAAGTTGGTGACTTCTGGTGACTTCTCCACGAAACACCAACAATCCCTTTTAGTCAACATTTAGTCATTTAAATTGAGCGGGACAGGGGGCTTTGGGAACCTCAGTTGGCCTACATAGAAGGACACAGAGAAGTTACCCTGTGCCTCATAGCTCCATTCAGCCTGCTATCTGGCCTTGTTAACCCAGCCTACTACACCTCCCTCTGCCCACTGGACGTATTCATCCACATGGCACTGGGGAGTAGGGACAATATCTCTTGGTCGTTGCCTGGCAACTGATCATTGGCATGGAGGATATTTCCACTGCCCAACTCCCCATTGGCAGGTTGGCCTAAATACCCTGTGCCACCCCCTAGAAGGACACCTACAGAGCGGTGAGAAAATGTAACATGCGCGCGCACACATGGGCAACACCAGTGAGTAGGTAAATAAATTATTAAAAAATTGCACACATTGACATTTATTGTAAAAGACCTAAAGGTAATCTATTACCTGCGCTCATGAGCCAACATACAGACCAGCTTTAACCTAATGACTACCTTACAGTTCTCTTAATTCTGACTGCATCTTTCAATCAAGAGATCATTTGCTTTCTAGACCTGTCAAGTGGATCAGCCATAATTCTAAGGGAGATGGTAGGCTTCTACTACATGTTGACATAACATAGCAAATCTCTTATCTCATAGCAATGAGGCCAACCTACACACCCAGACAATATAGAGCAGCAGAGGGAGAATTATATCGTGACATTTGGTGGCCTCAATTTTATTCACGGGACCTCCTATTGGTGCACAAACCTTTTCATGGGGCTAATAGTAAAGACATGTATTTTAACAGTAAACATGTATTACCTTTTAATGTGGAATGAACACATCCTGTGATCATGTTTTCACTTATCAAACAAATCACCTTAAAAAGTAGGCTACCTGCACACGTTCATCCACTCCAAAAGAATTCCATCATCCAAACACTGCCCTGTGCACCCGCCATTTGATGAAGGGATAGATACATCTGTTACAAAACCCCGAAAAGTCTAATGATATTTGGTGATTGTCATTAAGCCTACACTCTTGTAGCCTGAATTAATTGATGCGTATTGCTGACAAATGGGGACACAAATACAGTTGTGTCTGTCCCGAGCTCATCCACAGGGGAAATTGAGGGCCCAGTTGAAACAATGTTGCAAGTCCGCTAAAGGGCTGGACCCAGTTGCTAGTTTGCTAGCGAAAGCTCAAGGCAGACAGGCAAGATAGAAAGATGAATGCGGTTGAAAGAACCTGAACCAACTATCACTGGTTTAAACCATGACAGAGAGGTGGGGGTGTTCCTTTCATTTGGAATAAGCTTTTATTTTAAAATGTATAAATGTAATATATTTTAGCAGTACAAAATTGTATTTTAAACAAATAGGAGGATGGTTAAATTAGAGTCCCCCCAGTTTGACTTTTGTTGCATTTAGGGGAGCTCATGTCTCAATCGGGGGCTGACCCCCCCTCGTAATATGTTTTACTACACCTTAAACGTTTGAAGTTCCAAACAGGACATGATCAATGAGAGTAGTCAAGATGTGCACGTGTATGTGAGTTTCATTCTTGAAGGTGATCTTCCATTCAGCAGTGACGCTGACGGGTTAAAGATCTGAAATAATTACTTCTAATGGACCTTTAGTGCCTCCTCTTTTAAATTTACCCAACCTTGAACAGGTTTCTACTTTGTCAAAATGAGTGTACTCAATCACTCAATAGCTTGAGGCAAGAGTATAAATAGTGAGCCTGGCATACCATGCATCAGCAGCTTCACCTGCTTAAGGGAAGGTCCAATCTGCATGTGCTCAATTGATTGAAAGCTCAAAAGAGTCACAGACTTCAAACTCAAAGATTAATTGAATTCAAAGTCAAACGGACATGATCCAACTCTCAGAGATTCATGTCATTAAACTCCCAAAGTTTCCCATGAATTCCGTAGACTGGTTGACCAGGCTATGACTCCCCAGCCTTAACAAGGGAAAACTGGAAACCATGCTACCAGCCAAAGTGGCTCATAGCTCAACTTGGTTCCTTAATTACCTTTTTGTGCCACACAGTCTTTTTCTCTTGCTTTCTCGCTCTCCCTAACTCTCTTTCTGTGTATATCAGTCATCCATATGACAAGCCTTGCTGGCATGACAATAAACACAAATCAGACTGCCAAAGCAAACTTTTCCTTCTCTCTGAAAACAATCACTCTCTCCCGCCTAACCCTTTCTCTCCTTTTCACCCTCCCACCTTCTGTTCCCCATCTTTCACTCAACTTTTTCCCCTCACGCTCCTCCCCCCGGTGCCCCTTTCTCACGCAGAAGCCCCTATCCCTCTGGCCGTTCACTAATTAGACAGTGATGGGGTGAATGTGAAAATTAAACATTCCTCCTACTCATTCCCATGTCTGTATATCAGACATTTTCATACTCTTTCTACCCTGGGGCTTACCTGCACCCTCCACCTGCATGACACAGGATAGGGACAGTATTGGGAAAGCCTCAAGGTGTGGTGACAGGTAGGACTAGTTGCACACAGGAACTTTCAACAAGGCTAAGAATTGGACACACCCAATACCTCCACCACCTCCTCCCAACAGTCTTCCTTTGCATTTCATTACTATCTGTTAAGGTGGAACAGCAACGTTCAGAGGAGGAAAAGTATACCTTTGCCCTTGGTGACTGATTGGACACCCACTACAACAGACATGCTATAACCTATTCAGAGACCAAATTTCCTTCCCTCTTGCTGTATATTGTACACCACAACACAAAGCAAAACGGAGCATATCAAGTATAAAACCGACAATGAGAATGATCTATTTGGTACATCAGTGAACTGGAGTGCACTGTCACAGAAAGTAGAACAAGTTCACCCAAAAACATTTGGCAACCAAACCCTCCTCTAATTAGGAAACAAATTAACCATTTGTTGCTTTGCTGCTTGCAGCCAAATGTCAAAGCAAAGGAGGGAAAACTCACATTGAACACTGAGGAGCTCAGGGGTTGTAGGGGAGAGTGGGGTAAGTTGATACATTTTTTACATTCAGCATTACTCCATCAAGGGAAATATAGTATTCTTTCTAACAAAACTATTAACATATATTTCAGGATGTTGTACATCCCTGGAAATAATCTGAATTCATGTAAACATTACAGTTTTGAAAACATAGCTTGGTCTATGTGGTCTCTTTGCACAACTTACCCCGGGACAGGGTAAGTTAAGCCACCTACAAATTTCTGTACTGAATTAAATATTACCACAACCTTTTTAAGACCATGTCTATCTTTATTTCCTAAACAAATTTAAACACAATCACAATTGCTTTTTTGTATTTTAATAATTTTAAGCATCTTTTAACACAGGCTTAACGCCTAACAAACACTTTTAACATAGGCCAGGCTCTGTTTGCTCAACTTGCAAAAGGCTCAACCGTTGGCCCAACTTATTCCCATGGCCATTGCCTCAACTTACCAAAGGACAAACATTTTGACTATATTAGCCTACACAGCTACAAGGATGCACTTTCATGCTAGGTTTAGGAACTCATATTGAAGCTTATAGACCCCCTCCAACTGATGTATAATATTAAAAGTATCTTCTTTAGTTTAGATACAAGCATCATGAAACCTCTAACACAATAAATTAATTGTGTTCATTAACTTGCTTATGTGGTTTATTAACTTCCATGTGGTTTATTCCTTCACATAATCCATGACCTCTTCCTAAATATTTTGTCATATTATTCATTTTATGGTTTCCTAGAAACAAGGGTGGCTCAACTTACCCCTTTGGCTCATCTTACCCCACTCTGCCCTATATATCAAAGGGTCTCGGAGTGGGAATGCTAATCTACAGCATTGAGCACAGATCAAACATAAAACAGAGTTGCTTTGCCCCTCTACAAACCCTTACAAACAGCTCACCTCAATTTCCCATGACCATCCCCACCCACCTCCCCATCTCCTCCACACAACCATATTGTAAGTACGTAACAACCCAAAGAAAGCCAGATGGGGTAGACTCCCTAGGTGGGAAGGCAATATCCAAACACAGCACTGGAGCAAGACATGTGGCATAACACAGAAGGAAAATAAATTATTTCCGATTTAGTCGTCAGATTCATTTGAGCTTCAGACAACTTTCCTGTCATGTTCATTGTCTTGACATACATGTATGGCATGAATGACACAAGACACTTGCCTAAACAACAAACATCTGCTTCTGCTACCATGCAAGTCTCAGACACATAGACAAACCATAACAAAGAAGGAAAAGAACAATCCTTTCAGTTCTATAGATGGACTCCCACATCCCCCACCCTCACAAGGTAATAGTTACCTTTATCCACAGATTTGGGGTCAGATCACCATACTACCTAATCATAACCATAACCATTAAAAGTATGAAAACGTATCTGACTCTGTATCAGTGGTTAGGGATGTCTACTACCCCACCTGTCACGTTACCCCAACCCTACCCCTCTCTCTGCGGTCACTCACTGGGGTAGCGGTAGTAAAAGTCGTTGTCGTAGTTGGAAGAGCCATTGGCGATTTCCTTGTGCCAGAGCTTGGCGTCTGTCTCATCGTCGTACTGCACCAGAGTGCCGAAGAGGATGATGATGATCACCTCCAGGATGATGCAGGCCATGGGCAGCTTCAGCCGCAAGTTAGTCGCCGAATTCGTCATGGCTGTGGGGTTATCTGGGTGTTCTCCTGGCTCTGGACTATGGCCTTAGGGGTGAATGGTTAAAAGTTCAACTCAGCTCCAGAGCAGGAACACAGCAACATACACTAACACTCACAAGCACTGGTGGCTGCAGTGATGCGATGGGAGAGTGGGAGTGCAGGGAGTGAGGACTCAAGCTGACACATGAGTTGGTCTGACTTATTTAGTGCGTTTTGGTTGCAAATGTTCATGCCCACCACCTTTCTGTATGCCTCCAATCATAGGCTGCAAGAAAACCTCAGCTCCTCCCCTTCACTATTGCTGCTGTTAAGGTGGTCTGGAATGAGGTAGGACTCCTTAAAATGATCAGTTACTCCTCTAGATTCATAGAGAAGGAAAATGACCCAATTAAAACTATTTTTATAGGGTTACCCTTTATATTGAAATCATTTAAAAAATGCTTTTTCATACATTATCTACGGTAAAACATTAGGTTGATGGTTCAAGGCCCACGGTGAATTAAAAAACACAAACAGATGCATGCAGACAGTCAGGCATGCACATGTGTAACGGATGTGAAATGGCTAGCTAGTTAGCGGTGGTGCGCGCTAATAGCCTTTCAATCGGTTACGTCACTTGCTCTGAGACCTTGAAGTAGTGGTTCCCCTTGCTCTGCAAGGGCCGCGGCCTTTGTGGAGCGATGGGTAACGACGCTTCGTGGGTGACTGTTGTTGACGTGTGCAGAGCGTCCCTGGTTCGCGCCCGGGGCGAGGGGACGCCATAAAGTTAAACTGTTACACATGCATAGGATCTAACATATTGCTGTGTCTCTCCGTAATGCCATTGACTCACATTCCCCTTACTTACTGTCACAATGTTAAAAAGCTAGAAGAGCCTGTAGTTGAGATGTTTGGACTGGCGCAACTGGAAAGGTTGTGGGGCATTGGGTTTGGGATAGATGGGTGGGGGTGTTGAGACAGGTTTTGGGGGAGTATGATGTGAGAGGGGATGGAGGCAGGTCTGTGCACATCTTTCTCCTGTAAGGAGCAGCCATCACTCACTATGTACGCTATCTTTCTCCTTTAGAGAAGAGCACCTAGCAGGAATGCTGTTATGGCTTAGAGAATCTCAACTAAAAAACTACCACAGGCACAAAGCCAATCTATGAAGTTGAATCCTGAACGTCTGTCAAGCTTCCTGCCTACCTACGTGCCTGTATGACTGTCTGAAGAGTTGGGGTCATTTCACATTTAATTCAGTCAATGAAGGTCAATTAAAATTCAAGAATTTAAGAATTCCACTAATGATGATGACTGATGGCATACTATAGGTCTACTGTAGCTTAGGCACAGCAAAATCCAAGTAGAACTTACAGTAACTATGGATTGTATTGCCCCATCCACCACTTCAGAGGACAAAAGTTACTTAAATGTGTATATATTTTTTTCACATACATGGTACTTGTAGTAACAGTATTACCAGGGCTGTAACCAGGGTTTGAGTTTTAGTGAGAACAGTTTGGGAGGGAGGTGTTACGGTTCTCGTTGTTGGAATGAAGAGTGGACCAAGACGCAGCGTGGAAAGTGTCCATGATTTTAATATTCAAAAACACTCAAACAAAATAAAACGTGAAAATGAAAGCGAACAGTTCTGTCAGGCAGACACACTAAACAGAAAACAACATCCCACAAAACCCAAACGGAAAATGACAACTTATATATGATCCCCAATCAGAGACAACGATAGACAGCGGCCTCGGATTGGGAACCACACTAACATAGAAATAAGGAAACTAGAATGCCCACCCTAGTCACACCCTGACCTAACCAAAATAGAGAATAAAAACCTCTCTATGGCCAGGGCCTGACAGGAGGGGGGTTTGGGGGGGTATTTCAGTGTATTTCCTGAATTGACTGTCTTCGTTTCGAATTGAGCCCTTCTGGGCATGTGCCCTGCGTGCATGTCGGAAATTCGGATGTGATTACTACAAGTTTAGATAGCTGGCTAGACTAACAAATTTACCAATTAAATGTTTTACTGATATGATATTGAGTGACTGTCAGTCAGGGACCTATAACAAGAGGAAAACTGCTGATGTACATGTTCAATTAACCGAAACAGAGAGGTTGTTATCTGGATAAAGAAAAAAAGGCAATAAAAAGCCATTCTTACTACTCTACTGGAGAACCAGTTTGGTTTAAGTATACCTGTATGACTGACGCTTTAATAACCTTTTACTGCGGTGGGCTAAATCAGGGTCACACAAAGTGTTTCTTGGTAATCTTAAAACAAATCTACTTTGAAACAAAAGTATACACCTCACAAACATCTTTATGGGCAGAGAAAAAATAAGACACGTGTACTATGTCAGATAGAGTTGAAATGTATTAATTTTGAGTTTGCATACCAATATTACACTTTATATACATCACAGAAGACCGAAATATAACAAAACCGTTTGACATAGAAACACCAGGTTTTTGGCAGATAATAATAGAAAATAAATAAATAAAATAAAAAGTTTAATTATGATTTTATGAAAAATATTAACATTCCACCCATGAGACCACTAGGTCATTTGACTGCAGGAAAGGGCTACATGAGAGGTTTAATGCTTTAATATTTAATAATTTCAGCCCCCCAAACTCGTATACATTATAAAAACAAGCACATTTAATTTGGTATGGCTTACCATTGCAAGTAAAGTGAAATATTTGTTAGTCATAATTTGAAAAACAAGTCATCTGGAGTAGGCAGAGCTATAAGTACAGTTGAAGTCGGAAGTTTACATACACTTAGGTTGGAGTCATTAAAAATCATTTTTCAACCACGCCACAAATTTCTTGTTATCAAACTATAGTTTTGGCAAGTCGGTTAGGACATCTACTTTGTACATGACACACGTCATTTTCCCAACAATTGTTTACTGTCACGCTCGTTGTAATGATGAGACCAAGGCGCAGCGTGCATAGAGTTCCACATAATTTTAATAAAGAGAAAATCACTAAACAAAACAACAAAAGCACAAACGAAACGTGACGCTACTGGAGTACACAAAGGCAACTTACTGTAGACAAGATCCCACAACTAACAATGGGGAAAATGGCTACCTAAATATAATCCCCAATCAGAGACAACGATAAACAGCTGTCTCTGATTGGGAACCATATCAGGCCAACATAGACATACAAACACCTAGATTACCAACCCTAGTCACTATCACGCCCCAACCAACACAGAGAAAAGCAGCTTACTATGGTCAGGGCGTGACAGTTTACAGACAGGTTTTTTAACTTATAATTCAATGTATCACAATTCCAGTGGGTCAGAAGTTTACATACACTAAGTTGACTGTGCTTTTAAACAGCTTGGAAAATTCCAGAAAATTATATCATGGCTTTAGATGCTTCTGATAGGCTAATTGACATAATTTGAGTCAATTGGAGGTGTACCTGTGGATGTATTTCAAGGCCTACCTTCAAACACAGTGCCTCTTTGCTTGACATCATGGGAAAATCGTAGGAGTAGCTACCTACTCCTCTGGATCGGGGAAAAGGGAGAGATATTTACAACACATGGACACTTACCGAGGCTGAATCAAAGGTACTGAAAACATACTAAGATCGTTTTGAAGCATATGTTGTGCCGAAGACCAATACGATATTCGCTAGGTACAAATTCCATGAGAAAGTACAGGGAGCTAGCGAGTCTTTTGAACAGTTTGTGACAGAACTGCGTCTGCTTGTGAAAGACTGTGATTATGCAAACAAGGATGAGATGGTCAGGGACCGTATTGTATTTGGAATACACTCACCGCGAGTGAGAGAGAAACTTTTGAATGTTGGGTCTGAGGTAACGCTGGACAAAGCTATCGACATAGCCAGATCTCACGAGCTAGCACAGGCTCAGATGAAAACCATTTCGCGCGTCAGCACGAGCGCATCACGTGAACAAGCAGTGCACGCAGTCAGGCAGACATCAAAGCACACCTCCGGAGCACGGAGAGTGCGTTTTAGAACAGAGAGAGAAATAACTCAAAAACAGAGCAACACAGACTCAAAACGCCCCAAAACTTGTGGATATTGTGGATACAAAGTGCATGGCGAACAAGGAAATTGCCCAGCTAAAGGCAAACAATGTAATAAATGTGGAAAATGGAATCACTTTGCAAAAGTGTGCAGAGCTTACCGTGGAAAAACAGTACACACAGTGAGTGAAGATGAAATGTCAATCAAAGAGTCAAACGCTGATGAACTGTTTATTGATTCAGTGACACAGAAAAGTCAAATATCAGAGACAGAGCGAGCCTTTGCTGACATTGAGATAGGAACACAAGGCACAGAGCTAAAGTTCAAACCAGACACTGGTGCACAAGTAAACATTATTCCTCTGAATAAGTACCAGCTTGACATCTGAGTGCGAGCTACAGCCCACCACGCGCAGACTGACTGGTTATGGTGGTGAACAGCTCCCAGTAAAAGGTACATGTACTTTCAAATGCAAAGACAAGGAAAGTGACATGATGTTGGACTTTTATGTTGTTGACACTAGAGCACCTGCAGTGCTAGGTCTTAAAGCATGTTTAGACATGGACCTCATCAAGCTAGTTTTATCAGTGACAGCACCAGTAGAGACACAATGTACTGGAGGAGTTTGCTGATGTTTTTACAGGAATAGGATTATTCCCAGGAGAATGTACCATTCACCTTGACTCAGACGCAATCCCTGTGGTCTACCCACCGAGAAAGATTCCGCTTGCTCTCCTTGCCCGTCTGAAGAAAGAGTTGGAGAGCATGGAGCAATCTGACATAGGTTACAGAACCGACTGACTGGGTAAACGCCTTAGTGGTGGTGGAGAAACCACGCACAGGCAAGCTCAGAGTATGTCTCGACCCAAGAGACTTGAACAAAGCTATCAAACGCCCCCATTATCCTTTACCGACGCTAGATGGCATCACACACAAGCTAGCGGGAGCACACTACTTCAGTGTCATGGACGCTAGATCAGGCTACTGGGCTATCAAGCTCACAGAAGAGTCATCTAAGCTCACAACATTCAACACACCGTTTGGACGCTACAGGTTCCATCGCCTGCCTTTTGGGATTATCTCAGCCCAAGACGAGTTTCAGCGAAAGATCGACGAAGTGTACGAAGGCCTCGACGGAGTTGTGGCAATTGTGGACGACATCCTTGTCTATGGTCGAACCAAAGAGGCGCACGACCGAAACCTCCGCGCAATGCTGCAAAGGTCCCGCGAGAGAGGAGTCCGGCTCAACTCCGAGAAGAGCACAGTCGGCGCTACAGAGGTCAGCTACTTCGGACATCTTCTTACAGCGACTGGAATCAAGCCAGATCCACAGAAGATCTTAGCCATAAAAGAAATGGAGCCACCAAAGAACCGTGCAGAGCTGGAAACAGTGCTTGGCATGGTCAACTACTTAGCCAAGTTCGCACCCAGCCTCTCCAATGCTAATGCACCCCTGCGTCAACTGCTAAAGCAGTCCAGTGAGTTTCTCTGGGACAAGCAACACGACATTGCTTTCCAGAATGTGAAAGACTTTATCACGAGAGAACCAGGACCAATCCTTGCCTACTACGACCCCGACAAAGAGCTCAGACTCCAAGTGGACGCGTCGAAGTATGGACTAGGTACAGTGCTACTGCAAGAAGGAAAGCCCATCGGCTACGCTTCCAAATCTCTCACAGACTTTGAAATCAACTACGCTCAAATTGAAAAGGAGTTCTATGCCATTCTGTTCGGATGTAAACGTTTCCATCAGTACATATATGGACGACAAGTCATTGTGGAATCCGACCACAAGCCCCTTGAGTCAATTATGAGGAAACCACTAGCCGCAGCCCCGCCAAGGCTACAGAGAATGATCCTTCAACTACAAAAATACGACTTCACAATCACTCACCGTCCAGGCAAAGACATCCCTGTCGCAGACACACTCTCCAGGAAGTTTCTTACCTATAAGGACAGCAGCCTCAGTGAAGGCATGGACATGCAAGTGCACACTGTGTACAGCAACTTACCAGTTAGTGACACAAAACTGAAGGAGATCCAAGCAGAAACAGAAAAGGACTCACAACTCGCACAGCTGAGGAAAGTCATACAGGATGGATGGCCTGAGGAGAGGAGAAAATGCCCTCAGAGCGTCTCAGAATTCTGGAACCATCGTGATGAACTATCACAGATCAACGGAATAATTTTCAAAGGAGAGAAAATCATTATTCCTACCAGTCTCAGAGAAGAGATTTTGACAAAGATCCATGCTGGACACATGGGCATGGAAAAGTGCAAACAGAGAGCACGGGACATTTTGTTTTGGCCCGGAATGTGCAAACAAATAGAGGACATTGTTGGTAAATGCGCCATATGTCTTGAACGACACCCCTCAAACACCAAAGAGCCAATGTTACCTCACTGTATCCCAGACCAACCCTGGCAGGTCGTGGCAACCGATCTGTTAACCTGGAACAACGAGGACTACATCGTAACAGTGGACTACTACAGCAAATACTTCGAACTCGACAAGCTTCACAGCACCACATCTGCAGCTGTGATACACAAGCTGAAAGCAGCCTTTGCCAGGCATGGCATTGTAGAGACTTTAATATCTGACAATGGGCCCTGTTACAAATCAAATGAGTTTGAATCCTTCACAAAAGCATGGGAGTTTACACATGTCACCACAAGCCCGCATTACCCTCAAAGTAATGGCCTTGCTGAAAAATCTGTGCAGATTGCTAAATCACTCATGGATAAAGCAAAAGCAGACGAGAGACCCCTACCTCAGTCTCCTTGAATACCGCAACACTCCAGTTGACAACTTCAAATCACCAGCCCAGCTGTTGATGAGCCGCAGACTTCGCTCAATCCTTCCCAGCACCAACCAGCAGCTGCAACCTGAGGTCGTCAGCTACAAGGAAATGCATGGAAAACGTGCACAGAGACAACAACAACAAAAGCGATACTACGACAGGTCAGCTAGACCACTGCCACCACTGATCGACGGAGAGTCAGTTAGAATCCAGGAGCATGGCCTCTGGAAGCCAGCAGTCGTCATCCAGCCAGCTGACACTGAACGTTCATATCACGTCCGCACCGCAGAAGAAGAAGCGGCGTACCGCCGCAATCGTCGCCACCTACTGAACACAAAAGAACAACACACTGATGAGATGAACTGTTCCCCTGAAAGAGAACGTGATGGACTAAACACACACACAGCACAACATACACCATACTTACCTGCAACACCACAAGAACTGTTGACTGACACAGAAGCATACTCAGCATCATATCGCACAAGGTCAGGAAGAGAGGTCAAGCCCAGAGCTGTCCTAGACCTGTGAAATGTCAAAGGGTGTAGGCGGATCGCTGCCCTAAAAAGAGTTCCAGACTGTAAACTTGTTATTGAAAGTTCACTTGAAATGCTTTGGTATTGTATTGGTTTGAAATGTTAAGATGTTATTTCTACAGTGAAAGCTGAGTTGCTGAGAATCCCTTGTTTGAAAATTAACAGTATGTTGGATTATTGTTTCAGAGTCTATGTTGATTCAGTTGGTGTAGTATGCAATATAAATGGTTACTTACCTTGAGTTCAAACTGCAGAGCATGTTTTCAAAAGAAACGCTTAAAATATGTAAAAAAAAAAAATTGTTTTAAAAGAAGGGGGGATGTAATATTCATATGTGTAAACATACTGAATTATAATTGGATGCATTTTACCGCCATATCATACTGTGCTATGATTGGTTAAGACCACCCAAATGGTTAGGTGATGGGCAGTTTGATCCTGGTTGGCGATACGTTAACATGCCAGTTATAGCTAGCTAATAAAGAGCTACGTTAAGAAATATCCTGTAGTACTGCATTTTATTATTTTGTACAAAGCGTGCAAAACAAGACAATGTCTTAATTCTTGGGATAAATAAATAATTGCACCAATGCATCACATTTAAAAGAGAGAATGTTCGTCAACAGTGAAACCCCTTTCAAGGTTACATGATGGAAGAAGAATTTGTTTTATGATAAACCATTATTCGACCAAGCTTAATGCTGCAATATGTAATTTTTTGGGCAACCTGACCAAATTCAGACTTGCTTTCTCATTGACTTGGTTTCTCTTTTGGGCGTCCCATTTAAAATGGTTAAGGTAGGGGTTAAGGTCAGGGTTAGGTAAGGGTTATGGTTAAGGGTATGGATTAAAGTTAGGGTTAGGCTTCAGGGTACAGACGTCCCAAGGATAGCACTGGCCAATATGGTGTATTGGGGCTCTAGAAAACGTTCATAACAAGCATGGTAATAAGCATTCGTTGTTACACCTCTGTAATTACAGACTGCAATTACCGCCAGTTACATGTTGTTATTACAGTGTAACTATGAATATTACAATTAATTACAACACTTTTTACAGTGTAAGTGTATATATTCAACTCAAGGTTTCATTAAAAAAATGCACCCCCCTCCCCAAAGTATTTTTTTTTCTTCACATGACCCTTCCCTTGTACTGTAAAATAAATTGAATACCCTTCCTACTCATAGAATTAACTGAAAATAATGTTTACGATCACAAATAACAATTACTGTAGTAGCAACCAAAGCAGCATGCTTTTGTGGCACAGTCGATGCCACGCAGGGCTATGGTCAAGAAGGTTGAGGGTTCACCGACCACCACAGACGAGCTCACTCTCCTTGCTTGTTTCATTACACTACGATCAGAGCCAGCTGTAGACAACTGCAGACAACTGTAGACAAGTTAATTAAAGCAACTCTAGGTCTATTTGTGGAAAGCTGTTTTTTTAAATACATTTTAATTAGGTTAGGTTACATGGCTAAACTGATATGGCAGCCCACTTTTTTTCTCTCCAAATAATCCAAACAGTTTCTTGCTACAAATTTGGAGTTGGATTTTCCTCCTATTGATTATGTCTTCAATAATTGCAACTGAAATAAAAATATGGAAACACTTTTTGTCAAATGAGGTGGCAAGGATATGGACTGAATAAAAGGTGCCAACCCACTTCAGTATGTGAGTGTACCTTGCATCTACCCAAAGGTAACCCGTAACGCTGATAAATCCCACTCCTGGTGATCCCCCTAAATCAATACATTGGTAGTAGCAGTGGGTTTACCGATGTGGTTCCACTGTTCAAATTAGGATTTCTGTATGTGGTGCAAGAGTGAGAATAATTAGTCGAGCCTTGGCTAATTGTATAGACTAATTCCACTCCATCTTACATCCCATTCCCAAGTCCTAATTTTCTAGCATCCCTGTTTATGAGTGTAGCCTAGTGTGTTCGCTGTCAAGTCTCAAGAGGTCTGAACCTTTAATGGCACAACTAGTGCTCTCGCCATGTTAATGCAGAGTTGCTAGTTCAGCCCTTAGGCCTGAAGATTATGATCGATAATGTCAAAAGCTGCACTAAAGTCTAACAAAACAGCTCCCACAATCTTCTTATTATCAATTTCTTTCAGCAAATCATCAGTCATCTGTGTGAGTGCCGTACATGTTGAGTGCCTTTCGCTATAAGTGTTCTGAAAATCAGTTGATAACTTGTTTCCTGTGATATAGCATTGTATCTGATCAAACACAATTATTTTCAAAAGTTTACTTTTGGTTCGTAGCAGGCTGATTGGTTATTTGAAACAGTAAAGGGTGGTTTGCAATTATTGGGTAGCAGAATTACTTTTGCTTCCCTCCAGGCCTGAGGGCACACAGTTTCCTGTAAGATTTAAGAGATGGCAAATAGGAGTGGCAATATACGTAGTCCGCTATCATACTCAGTCATTTTCCATCCAAGTTGTCAGTCCCAGGTGGTTTGTCATTGGCAACAACAACAAAATTCACCTCTTCCACACTCACTTTACGGAATTGAAAATTACAATGCTCGTCTTTCATAATTTGGTCAGTTATGCACGGATGTGTAGGTTCAGAGTTTGTTGTTGGCATGTTATGCCTAAGTTTTCTAATCTTTCAAATGAAAAAAAGTATTAAAGTAGTATCAGTGGTTTTTGTGATAAATGAGACATCTGATTCAATGAATGATGGAGCTGAGTTTGGCATTTTGCCCACAATTTCATTTAAGGCGGTCCAAAACATTTTACTATCATCCGTTATATAATTTATCTTTGTTTCATAGTACAGTTTCTTCTTTTTGTTTAGTTTAGTCACATGATTTCTTTATTTACAGTATGTTTGCCATTCCTTTTGCCTCGTCCTCTCAACCATACAATTTTTTAATTCCTCATCAATCCACGGTATTTAACCATTTTTACAGTCATTTTCTTAATGGGTGCATGCTTATTAGTAATACGTTTGTAGTGCATCTCCAAAACATTTGTAGTTCAATTTAAATTCTGTAATGCTATATCAGTCGATCAACGCTCGATGAGTGAAAGAGACTGTTAGTGAATTATCACTGATCAATGATTTGGAGGAAACCAAACTACGGTCGTTCTTATCCCAGCATGTCACATTTTCCCCCTTTGGTAGCTACTGTTTAGGCATATGCTGAATAAGAATCTGACCTCTGGTATACACAGCAATCCTGTACAGTCGTGGCCAAAAGTTTTGAGAATGATACAAATATTAATTTCCACAAAGTTTGCTGTTTCAGTGTCTTTAGATATTTTTGTCAGATGTTACTATGGAATACTGAAGTATAATTACAAGCATTTCATAAGTGTCAAAGGCTTTTATTGACAATTACATGAAGTTGATGCAAAGAGTCAATATTTGCAGTGTTGACCCTTCTTTTTCAAGACCTCTGCAATCCGCCCTGGCATGCTGTCAATTAACTTCTGGGCCACATCCTGACTGATGGCAGCCAATGCTTGGAGTTTGTCAGAATTTGTGGGTTTTTGTTTGTCCACCCGCCTCTTGAGGATTGACCACAAGTTCTCAATGGGATTAAGGTCTTGGGTGTTTCCTGGCCATGGACCCTAAATATCGATGTTTTGTTCCCCGAGCCCCTTAGTTTTTACTTTTGCCTTATGGCAAGGTGCTCCATCATGCTGGAAAAGGCATTGTTCGTCACCAAACTGTTCCTGGATGGTTGGGAGAAGTTGCTCTCGCGGGATGTGTTGGTACCATTCTTTATTCATGGCTGTTCTTAGGCAAAAATGTGAGTGAGCCCACTCCCTTGGCTGAGAAGCAACCCCACACATGAATGGTCTCAGCATGCTTTACTGTTGGCATGACACAGGACTGATGGTAGCGCTCACCTTGTCTTCTCCGGACAAGCTTTTTTCCGGATGCCCCAAACAATCGGAAAGGGGATTCATCAGAGAAAATGACTTTACCCCAGTCCTCAGTAGTCCAATCCCTGTACCTTTTGCAGAATATCAGTCTGTCCCTGATGTTTTTCCTGGAGAGAAGTGGCTTCTTTGCTGCCCTTCTTGACACCAGGCCATCCTCCAAAAGTCTTCGCCTCACTGTACGTGCAGATGCACTCACACCTGCCTGCTGCCATTCCTGAGCAAGCTCTGTACTGGTGGTGCCCCGATCCCGCAGCTGAATCAACTTTAGGAGACGGTCCTGGCGCTTGCTGGACTTTCTTGGGCGCCCTGAAGCCTTCTTCACAACAATTAAACCGCTCTCCTTGAAGTTCTTGATGATCCGGTAAATGGTTGATTTAGGTGCAATCTTACTGGCAGCAAAGCAATGATGACGGCACGTGTTTCCTTGCAGGTAACCATGATTGATAGAGGAAGAACAATGATTCCAAGCACCGCCCTTCCAGTCTGTTATTCGAACTCAATCAGCATGACAGAGTGATCTCCAGCCTTGTCCTCGTCAACACTCACACCTGTGTTAACGAGAGAATCACTGACATGATGTCAGCTGGTCTTTTTGTGGCAGGGCTGAAATGCAGTGGAAATGTTTTTGGGGGATTCAGTTCATTTACATGGCAAAGAGGGCCTTTGCAATTAATTGCAATTAATCTGATCACTCTTCATACCATTCTGGAGTATATGCAAATTGCCATCATACAAACTGAGGCAGAAGACTTTGTGAAAATGTATATTTGTGTCATTCTCAAAACTTTTGGCCACGACTGTACACCCAGTCTTAAATCGTTGGATAACAAAGGTAGGCTGTAATGATGAGAGTATAAACGATTGACTATAAAAGTCTGCTGTTTTCTGTCAATTTCTACAGCTTGTGTCATAAGGGGAGGTTCAAGGCAGGTTGGATTAATTTGCATAAAGGGAGGACCAGGGAATCTGGTCACAATATGGACACAGTGGGCAGCTCGAGACATTTTATATATGTGTAGACAAAACAAATCTCGATCGGATCATCTTGATCAGATTACGACAACCACATGGTAATGCAAGGTGTAACCAGGGCTAGAGATGTGCGATATGGAACTAAATGCGATACAGGATTAGGTTGGCTATGCCAGATGCCTGTGAGATGCCAGAAATCCCTGTCATTCCAGCACACACACTCAGGCGTAGTGGGGAGACACACATGGTGTCCCAACAGTTTTTGTAAGCCAGATGCAAGCCTGTCCCGTGCTGGTACAAACACTATCTCTGTTGTCATTTCCTTTGTTCTGCTAAGAGTCTCAAACTCTGTAACATATTTCATCTATTAAACATGAACACTAGACATTGTGATATGCCATATATTGAAACATCTCAAGACTGTTCAAGTTTTACCACAGATTCCACCTCCAATAAAAGTCCATCTACATTTGAATAATTACTTTTCATTAGCATAGACACACAATCCAAAGAAATAAATTACATAATATATACACACACACACACACACACACACACCCCTCAGTGTGTCAACCACCCCTGTCCCCACAGGCATCAACTGTAGAATTCCAGCAGCTGAACTACCACAAATATGCGTGCAAGATTTGTGTTATGAAGTGTTCTATTGTCACTCCATCTACAGGCTGGCTCCTGGACCTCTCAGATAAGACAATCTGGCCATCAGGCATGGCTGATGGGACATGTGGCGACGGGGGAGTTGCTTGTGTAGGAGGGGTTAAATAAGGGACGTGCGCTGTAACAGAACCGGCTACTGGAGCCTTGGCACCTGATCCGATGCGATAAGCACAAGAAAGGACCTGTCCGTTATACAACCTGCGATAACATACAGTAGTACACCATACAGGTACTTCACACACAGCCTGCAAACCTGTGTGTGTGGAGGTGTGTGTGTTACGGAACGTTATAGTACTACTGTGCTTGCATGCTTAGTAATGAGGCTAGGAGAGAAATTCTGAAGTGGCGGACTCCATTGAAGACTGTAGATGTGAGAGCGCGCCTATTAACTCCTCTTCCACAGGTGATCTGAGAATAAGTGATTGCGCTTGTGTGCAAGTCAAGTATGTGTGTTTAGGAAGGCATTTTTGTTATTACATTCCTAACCAAAAGACAGTTCTTCTCTCTCTCACACACACACACACACATCTATTTCCTCATGTGCTGCCCGTCAGCACTCATGGCATGCAGTGTGTTGCTAGAGCAGAGAGAGGTGTGGAGTAGCTGCAGCGAGAAAGAGATACGTAAACAGTCCTATACCTGAGCCCTATCTCTGATCTTTGCCTATGTGACCGCCCATCAAATGAGGAGCACACATGCCCCTAAACCAACTAGACTGATAATCTATGGGGTTATCCAGTATGTTGTTGTCACCAAGGGGGGGAAAGAGTGACATATGGGGACAGTGACCCCTGGGCGACAGGTCAGAAATAACAGAGATGAAGAGGTAGCGTCTCACCTAACCTCCCAGAGCTTAGGTTTGAGTGAATCAGTGTTATCACTATAAGCTACCCTGATAATAATGTCTAAGTAAGAGATGCCTTGCTGTGCACTACACATGGAACAGTAGGCCTAGGCATATCTACAGACCACATATAGAAGCTTGTGATGAGTACAGTTAGCATGCAATATCTTTGGAGAAACAATGTAATGGCACGGGTAACTCATTGAGGGAGAAGGCTCATGACAATGATGAACCTATCAGCTTTTACAAGGGAGCACAGAGATAAGTCTCAATAGAACTGGTTCAGCAGAGTTTTGAATGAGCCAATCCATACAAGCTATGTGTGAATGGGAGGAGCATCTGGTTGTCCCCTAGGCAATCTGTATACCAGAACATCACATGACACATTTTAGACATCCATCAGTAGACCCAAAAACTGAAATTAAAAACACAACCATTCACTCAGGTATGTGTGTAGACCCTTTATCAGTTCTCCCTGTACAATGGCAGTTTGTGAAGGCATAATGCTGTCAAATGCCCAACTGAAAGAGCAGAGGCAGACAGTAAAAACAAACAAACGTACCATTTTACATATGTAGAGCGTTTTTGTCAGGTCAGCATGCCTTCTAGGTTCACCTGACTAACATTCATATGAAAGACTCACGAAGGAGAGCAAAGCAAAATGTATCTTGTGATCTACTGTAAAGGTTCCTTTGAGAAAAAATACATTACAAGTCAAATTTGGGGCAATTCGATACAAACATCTGTGGCATTTCTTCAATTACACAACAACAATGTAAAGACTTACTCCAACAACAACAACCAACCCACTGGGCACAGATGTCAATTCAACAACTGTTCTACGTTGGTTCAATGTAATTTCATTTATATGATGTGGAAACAACGTTAATTCAACCAGTGTGTTCTCAGTTGGAAGTGAACCAACAGTTCAATTATGTTTGATATGCTTTAATTACTTAACCATTCATCTGTTACGCTATTAGTGTCAGTGCCAAGTCATATTTATATCATAGCCTAAGGAACATATTGCACTTTAGATAGCATGAAAGATGAAAATAAAATGCTGCACAATGTGCAAACCTCAACCTAAAAAAAACTGTTTTTCTGACATACAAGTTGTTTACAGAGTTGGGAGGGTGGTTGTTTGCACTGTTTGGGGTTAAAGGGCAAATTCAAGTCCATTCAATAGATCCAGGTTGTATGTTTAAGGCGTGCAAAACATCTTCCTGCATTCTCTATTGTGAACAGTAACAACCTGTCAGAAACATGCACTTTTTAGTGTAGGTGTCACGACTTCCACCGAGGGTGGCTCCTCTCCCTGTTCGGACGGTGCTCGGCGGTCGTCGGCGCCGGCCTACTAGCTGCCACCGATCCATTTTTCCTTTTCGTTTGTGTCTGTCTGTATTGTTTACACCTGTGTTCTATTAGTTGATTTCGGTGGGTTTATTTACCTCCGCTGCCTGCTAGTCTTTGTGCGGGATTGTTTTGCTGTGGTTACTTTGTTAGGGGTGCGTGTCTGCACCACGGGGTTTTCTTTCACACGGCAGTTGTACCGGTTTGGTATGTGTTTAGGAGTAGAGGTTTCTCCCCCGTGTGTAGCATTTATTTCCCTGTGTGTGACGACCTCGTTTGGGCGTATTCCCCCCCATGTTGTTGTTGAGTTGGGACTTCGGAATAAACTATTGTGCCACTGGGACTTCCTTGCTCTCCTGCTCCTGATTCCTGCACCTCCCTCCTTCAAGGAGGCACGTAACAGTAGGGGACACCTTTCACGATTTTCAAAATGTGTCAGTAATGTGTTTAAAGGGACGAAAGGGCATCTTTAACAATGTGAAAAACAAACAGAAATGTGAAGTCTTTAAAGATGCAGTCCGGGAACTTAAGCACAACAAATTTGTTACATATTGTATGAATTTGATCTGTAACATTTCATCTGAATGACAAAAAATAAGAGGAGGAAGGACGATAAAACTTTTTTATGAGCATGGCCTTATTTCTATTAAAGCATATTGGATGACTGTCACATTTCAGGTAAGACCAAGATGCAGACAGTGTCGAAGTAACAAAAGTTTATTACTAGTACAGGGGCAGGCAAAGCGACAGGTCAAGGGCAGGCAGGGGTCAGTAATCCAGATAGGGTGCAAAAGGTCCAGCACGGCAGGCAGTCTCAGGGTCAGGGAAGGCAGAATGGTCAAAACTAGAAAACAGGAACTAGAACAAACAGGAGCAAGGGGAAAATGCTGGTAGGTTTCGTGAAACAAAACAAACCAGCAACAGAGAAAGGGCTGTGAGACATGGGGGCTGTGAGACATGGGTTTAATTCTGGAAACATGAAAAGTGGGATGTATACGGAGGGTACGGGGCAACAGAAGACGAACAGCAGAGGGGCTAATGACCTTGGAGATGGGGAAAGGGCCGATAAACCAGGGGGAGAGCTTGCTGGATTCCACCCGGAGGGGCAGATCCCGGGTGGACAGCCATACCTTCTACCCGAGACAATACCGGGAAGCTGTGGCCCTGTGGTGATCCTCTTGTCATCAATACCTGGAGGTGATCTTCAGAAGGGCCGACCAGGCTCTCTTCCAGGTACGATGAAAGCATCAGACAAACATCTGGGCCGAAGGTATGCTGACCTCTTGCTCCTGCTCAGGGAAGAGCGGGGGCTGATACACCAGGGAACACTCAAGGTGATAGACCCGTGGCAGAGCAAGGAAGGGTGTTGCGGACTTATTCGACCCACACTAGTTGCTGGCTCCAGGTGGTGGGGTTGGCGGAGACCAGGCAGCGCAGAGTCGTCTCCAGGTCTTGGTTGGCTCGCTCTGACTGGCCGTTGGACTGGGTGTGGAACCCGGAGGACAGGCTGGCCGACGACCCAATGAGTGTGCAGAAAGCCTTTCAGAAACGGGACGAAAACTGAGGACCCTGGTCGGAGACCAGGTCCACTGGCAGTCCTAGGATCCGGAAGGCATGCTGCACCATGGGCTGAGCCGTTTCTTTAGCAGAGGGTAGCTTGGTAAGAGGAATGAAGTGGGCGGCTTTGGAAAACTGATCCACTACGGTCAGGATGTTGGTGTTGTCATCAGACGGGTGGAGACCCGTGACAATGTCCAGGGATACGTGAGACCAGGGACGGTGAGGTACAGGCAGAGGTTGAAGGAGACCAGCCGGAGCTTGCAGAGGAGTCTTGTTCTTAGCACAGATCGTGCATGCGGCAACGAATGCGGAGACGTCAGGAACCATGGTAGGCCACCAAAAGCGTTGTCGCACAAAGGCCAGGAGCCTGGGTGGCAGGCAATTCTGGAGGAGTGGGCCCATTCAAGGACTGAGCAGAGGACCACATCAGGAACAAACATCCGGTTAACTGCTCCCCCCCACCCCGGGGCTGGGAAAGCTGTGCCTCACGAACCTGCTTCAGCTTCCCCAGCTGAGTGCCATCGCCAGGCATGAGGTGGGGAGGATGGTCTCGGGTTCCGGGGTTCAAGCCGTGGGGCTATAGCGAAGTGGCAGCGCATCTGGCTTGACATTCTTGGATCCCAGCCGGTATGAGAGGGAGAGGTTGAACTGGCTGAACAGCAGGGCCCACCTAGCTTGCCTGGAATTGAGGCGCTTGACGGTGCGGAGATATTCCAGGTTCTTGTGGTCTGTCCACACAATGAACGAATGTTCCGCTCCCTCCAGCCAGTGCCTCCACTCCTCAAATTCCATCTTCACAGTGAGGAGCTCACGATTCCCCACATCGTAGTTCCTCTTCGTGGCATTGAGGTGGTGGGAGAAGATGGCGCAGGGATGTAACTTGAGGTCCAGGGCAGAACGCTGGGACAGGACAGCCCCCACTCCGACATCCGAAGCATCAGCCTTCACCACAAACTGGCGGGACCGGTCAGGATGAACCAAGATGGGAGCTGTGGTGAAGCGATGTTTGAGATCCCAGAACACCCGGTCAGCAGTTGGGGACCACGTGAACGAAACCTTGAGAGAGGTGAGTGCAGACAGGGGGGATGCCAGGGGGGTTTAACCCCTTGATAAAGTGGCGATAAAAGTTGACGAATCCCAGGAAACATTGCAGCTGCACCCTGGACGTAGGCTGGGACTAATCCACCACCACTCCCACCTTTCCGGGATCCATCTGTACACTCCCTGCAGTAATGATGTAACCCAGAAAGGGGATGGTGGAGCGCAGGAATTCACACTTTCTTTTACAAAAAGCGGGAGGCGTTGGAGAACCTGTTGGACGTGGAGTACGTGTTCTTGGGCGGAGCGGGAGAAGAAGAGGATGTCATCGAGGTAGACGAATACGCACCGGTTCAATATGTCGCGGAGAACATCATTAACCAGAGCCTGGAACACAGCAGGGGTGTTGGTAAAGCCAAATGGCATGACCAGATACTCATAGTTCCCGTATCCGCACCAGGTGGTAGGCGTTCAGTAGGGCCAGCTTAGAGAACACGGTGGCTCCCTGGAGCGGCTCGAAGGCAGAGGAGATGAGAGGTAGCGGGTAGCAGTTCTTCACCGTGATGTCGTTGAGACGCCGGTAGTCGCTGCATGGGCGCAGTGTTTTGTCCTTTTTCTCCACAAAGAACCCTGCGCTGGCAAGGGAGGCAGAAGGAGGGATGAACCCTGCAGCTAGAGAGTCCTCAATGTAGGTCTTCATAGCCTTGGTCTCCAGACCTGACAAAGAGTACAGTCATCCCTGGAGCAGAGTGATGGCTGGGAGAAGGTCAATCCCGCAGTCATAGGGTCGGTGCGGCAGAAGCGAAGTGGCCCGTGCCTTACTGAACACCTTCTGGAGGTCCTGGTACTCCACGGGAATGGCGGAGAGGTCCGGGCCAAGTTCTGAGCCTTCAGGAAGACGTCCCGGGGCAGGCTGTGCTGATTTCAGACAATAGGCATGGCAGAACGGGCTCCAGCCCAGAATGGCACCAGCAGTCTAGTCTATGATGGGATTGTGTCACTGGAGCCAAAAGAATCCCAATACCATGGGAAACTTAGGAGACGTAATTAGCATAAATTGGATTGCCTCGCTGTGGTTCCCTGACACTCGTAGGTTGATGGGAGTGGTATTGTGAGTGACCCGGCCTATAGAGTGCCCGTCCAGTGCTCTAACGTCCATGGGAATGGAAAGGGGCTGAGTGGGGATGCCCAGCTCGGACGCCAGGGTTGCGTCTAAAAAACTCTCATCGGCCCCAGAGTCGATGAGTACCCAGAGAGATTGACTGATTCCCCCACAGCAGGATGGCATGGAAAGGGGTGCGAGTAAAGGGAGAGGAAAAGTTCTCCATAAGGCCCACCAGAGTACTCGCCCCTTCTTGATGAGCCTTGTTTTTTAATGGGCAGGTAGCTACGAAATATCCCGTAGGTCCACAATATAGACAGCTCTAGGTGTGGAGTCGGCGTAAGCGCTCAGCCGGAGTCAATCTAGCCCTGCCCAGGTGCCTGGACTCCGAAGGAGGTGAGTCGGCAGCCCTCAGTGATTCCCAAGAGAACTCGGATGACATCGGGTTCACTCGGACATGTAGACTTCTGGGGTCTCCAGAATTCTTCGGAGGCAGGGTGGGAATCGAGGGTGAACGAGGATGACAGAGCACAGATTCCCTTTCCCTTCTATGTTCTCGAAGCCGCCCATCGATCCGGGTTGGTCAAGTCTATGAGGAAGTCAAGGTCCATGAGCAGCTCATCTTTGACCACCTCCGATAATCCGTGAAGGAACATGTCGAACAATGCTTCCAGGTTCCAGGCACTCTCAGCCGGCAGCGAGCGAAAATCCATTGCGTAGTCTGCCATACTACGGGAGTTTTGACGTAGCTGGAGCAGTTTACCAGCAGCCTCTCTCCTGGACAACGGAGAATTAAATACCTTCCGAACTTCAGCCACAAACTCCTCTAGACTGAGACTGAGGCAGACGATGGACTGTTGCTCCCACACTGCCGTAGCCTATGCTAGTGACATCCCGGACATCAGCATTATGATGTACGCTATCCTCGAGCGGTCCGAGGGGAACGAAGAGGCTGCAGCTCGAAAATGAAGGAGCACTGGGAGAGAAAAGCCCGGCAGGTTCCGGAATCTCCAGTGAAGCGCTCCAGAGAAGGTAAGCGGGGTTCTCAGGACACTGGGGTAGGCTGGGAGATTATGGATGTGCAAAACGACAGGTCAAGGGCAGGCAGAGGTCAGTAATCCAGATTAGAGTCCAAAGGTACAGAACGGCAGGAAGTCTCAGGGTCAGGGCAGGCAGAGGTCAATAATCCAGTGTGGTGGGACAAAGTACAGGACGGCAGGCTCAGGGTCAGGGTCAGGGCAGGCAGAATGGCCAAAACCGTGAAAACTAGAAAACAGAAACTTTAGAAAAGACAGGTGCAAGGAGAAGGCTTGACTAACAAACGAACAGGCAATAGACAAACAGAGAACACAGGTATAAATACACAGGGGATAATGAGGGGAGATGGGAGACACCTGGTGGGGGGTGGAGACAAGCACAAAGACAGGTGAAACAGATCAGGGTGTGGCAGTTCCAGTGTGATAGCCATAGCCAGCTAGCTAACATAGCATTCCTCTCTTTATGAGGCGGGTGTTTGAGTAGGCTAAACTAGTTAGCTACTGTACATTCGCTAGCTAAGTGAAAGTGAAAAATACAACGGTTATATAGTTAGCTCTCTGTCTCTCTTGCTTCTCCTTCATTTTTAAAGAAATTAATTTGTTCAAAACTGTTCAGCTATTGCCTTTCTCTCTCTTTGAGTCAACTACTCACCACATTGTATGCACTACAGTGCTAGCTAGCTGTAGCTTATGCTTTCAGTACTAGATTCATTCCCTGATCCTTTGATCAGGTGGATAACATGTCAGTTCCTGCTGCAAGAGCTCTGATAGGTTGGAAGACGTCCTCCGGAAGTTGTCATAATTACTCTGTAAGTCTATGCAAGGGGGTGAGAACCATGAGCCTCCTAGGTTTTGTATTGTCGTACCCAAAGGAGGACGGAAATTAGGTGTCCTACGGCTACACCATGGTGCTACCCTACAGAGTGCTGTTGAAGCTACTGTGGAGCTTCATTGCAAAACAATGTTTTAATCAATTAGTTGGTGATGTGAATATACACTGCTCAAAAAAATAAAGGGAACACTAAAATAACACATCCTAGATCTGAATGAATGAAATATTCTTATTAAATACTTTTTTCTTTACATAGTTGAATGTGCTGACAACAAAATCACACAAAAATGATCAATGGAAATCAAATTTATCAACCCATGGAGGTCTGGATTTGGAGTCACACTCAAAATTAAAGTGGAAAACCACACTACAGGCTGATCCAACTTTGATGTAATGTCCTTAAAACAAGTCAAAATGAGGCTCAGTAGTGTGTGTGGCCTCCACGTGCCTGTATGACCTCCCTACAACGCCTGGGCATGCTCCTGATGAGGTGGCGAATGGTCTCCTGAGGGATCTCCTCCCATACTTGGACTAAAGCATCCGCCAACTCCTGGACAGTCTGTGGTGCAATGTGGCGTTGGTGGATGGAGCGAGACATGATGTCCCAGATGTGCTCAATTGGATTCAGGTCTGGGGAACGGGCGGGCCAGTCCATAGCATCAATGCCTTCCTCTTGCAGGAACTGCTGACACACTCCAGCCACATGAGGTCTAGCATTGTCTTGCATTAGGAGGAACCCAGGGCCAACCGCACCAGCATATGGTCTCACAAGGGGTCTGAGGATCTCATCTCGGTACCTAATGGCAGTCAGGCTACATCTGGCGAGCACATGGAGGGCTGTGCAGACCCCCAAAGAAATGCCACCCCACACCATGACTGACCCACCGCCAAACCGGTCATGCTGGAGGATGTTGCAGGCAGCAGAATGTTCTCCATGGCGTCTCCAGACTCTGTCACGTCTGTCACATGTGTTCATGTGCTCAGTGTGAACCTGCTTTCATCTGTGAAGAGCACAGGGCGCCAGTGGCGAATTTGCCAATCTTGGTGTTCTCTGGCAAATGCCAAACGTCCTGCACGGTGTTGGGCTGTAAGCACAACCCCCACCTGTGGACGTCGGGCCCTCATACCACCCTCATGGAGTCTGTTTCTGACCGTTTGAGCAGACACATGCACATTTGTGGCCTGCTGGAGGTCATTTTGCAGGGCTCTGGCAGTGCTCCTCCTTGCACAAAGGCGGAGGTAGCGGTCCTGCTGCTGGGTTGTTGCCCTCCTACGGCCTCCTCCATGTCTCCTGATGTACTGGCCTGTCTCCTGGTAGCGCCTCCATGCTCTGGACACTACGCTGACAGACACAGCAAACCTTCTTGCCACAGCTCGCATTGATGTGCCATCCTGGATGAGCTGCACTACCTGAGCCACTTGTGTGGGTTGTAGACTCCGTCTCATGCTACCACTAGAGTGAAAGCACCGCCAGCATTCAAAAGTGACCAAAACATCAGCCAGGAAGCATAGGAACTGAGAAGTGGTCTGTGGTCACCACCTGCAGAACCACTCCTTTATTGGGGGTGTCTTGCTAATTGCCTATAATTTCCACCTGTTGTCTATTCCATTTGCACAACAGCATGTGAAATGTATTGTCAATCAGTGTTGCTTCCTAAGTGGACAGTTTGATTTCACAGAAGTGTGATTGACTTGGAGTTACATTGTGTTGTTTAAGTGTTCCCTTTATTTTTTTGAGCAGTGTATTTAGTAAAGTTGTATCTAAAAATTATAACTTTTTTGATGTTTCCCTATTTACATTTTTTTTTTTTTTATTCACTGAGGATGATGGTCCTCCCCTTCCTCCTCCGAGGAGTCTCCACTAGCTGAAGCTCATTGTCTTGATCTCAAATTGGTAGGTGGCTGGCCCAAGTAGGTGAACATTTTGGAAAATGTCGCCACACAGCTTTCCGTAAACAGTCGCTTTCAAACGAAGGATTCTGTGGCTAATTTAAGTAAGACAGTAATTCTGCTCATAGATTATGCATGTATGAACTGCACATTGACACATCCAGCCCAAAGCGGGAGGTTGTAAAATGACTTACTAAGTTCCGGACCATGTATTTAACTGGAGGGAAAGGGCCTCTTGCAAGTTGATAAAGACCTGTCAGAAATGCATGCCTTTGGCTTTGAAAAGCCTTCATGACCCCGATGTGTGTGTCAAGCTTTCGTCAACACAGTCATGCACTGGTGATCCCAGTAAACTGATACTACATAAGGGCTTCAGGGCTGGTAGGCCAAACCTGCTCTTTATCATTCTTTCTTATCTATGATATAGGCAAAGAAAAGGTCTTTCAAAAGCTCTAGCTCAACTGACACCCAAAAATATGAAATGTCATGTTAACGTTGTGGACAATAGGTTTACAGACTATATTTTAAATCTATAGTGTAATACTACATCTCTTCACACTTCTAGAAGTGATGCGCTAAATTACACTAAAATGTCTAGTTAGGTATAGAAAACAAGTTACCTTTTTACTGTACATCCATTCATTCATGGGTAGTTAGCGTACACTAAATAAGTAATGCAGTTCTGTCTGAGTATGTGTAGCCCATCTATCTGATGCTGTCTGGTCAGAAAGAGTATGACGTTTTTCCGCCCGCAGCATTGAATGCAAGGGAAGCCAGAAAGCCAGTTTGGATTTGGCTTCAAACCAATCACATCAGAAGCCAAACGTCATTGACAGAAATAACTTGAATTGTTGCATTTGCATCTAGCTAGCTAAAGTTAGCCCTTTCCCAAATTAGCCATGGATGGAGATAGGGATTTGGACTTGTGGTTTTATTAAATTATCCGTACCGGCCAATGATTATAACGGCGATTCTGATCCAACCCTAAATTCATACAATGAGAGGATGGAAGTTCAACATGTAGGTAGATGTAGTAGGCTAATGTTATTAATTAGCTAGCCTGGCACATCATTGCCCATGAAAGAAAGTTAGGCTAGCGATGAAGCATTTTAGCCAGGTAGCCTAGGACAACAAAAACTAAAATCGTGTACTGTATGCCAGAGTCATAGATTGTTTCTGCAACATGAAAGAGGAGGATGGCATTGTGTGTAGCCCATGTACACTGTCTCAGTGTGTGTAGCCCATATATCTGATGCTGTCTGGACAAAAAGAGTATGACATGTTGACGCCGTAGCATTAGATTGGTTGATGCCAGCAATCATTTGGCCTCCTTTAATAAAACAAATTTAAGATAATTTGCCAATTAGTGCTGAGCTGAGCTCAACTGTGGGTTGTCCTGGTGCATCAAAACGCCCCCCAATGGAGGCCAGTTTGGATTTAGCTTCACCCCAGTCAAATCTCACCCTAAGCTAAATGTAATTTTAGTTTCTGGTCTTCTTGTGTTGATGTCCTGCAGTAGCTTTCGGCCCGTTCCTAATCCATGGATGGAGATGGGGATTTGGACTTGTGGTTTTGACTTAATTCTCTGTACAGGCCAATGATTATGATGCGATTCTGATCCAACCCTAAATTCATACAATGAGAGGATGGAAGTTCAACATGTAGGTAGATGTAGTAGGCTAATGTTATTAATTAGCTAGCCTGGCACATCATTGCCCATGAAAGAAAGTTAGGCTAGCGATGAAGCATTTTAGCCAGGTAGCCTAGGACAACAAAAACTAAAATCGTGTACTGTATGCCAGAGTCATAGATTGTTTCTGCAACATGAAAGAGGAGGATGGCATTGTGTGTAGCCCATGTACACTGTCTCAGTGTGTGTAGCCCATATATCTGATGCTGTCTGGACAAAAAGAGTATGACATGTTGACGCCGTAGCATTAGATTGGTTGATGCCAGCAATCATTTGGCCTCCTTTAATAAAACAAATTTAAGATCATTTGCCAATTAGTGCTGAGCTGAGCTCAACTGTGGGTTGTCCTGGTGCATCAAAACGCCCCCCAATGGAGGCCAGTTTGGATTTAGCTTCACCCCAGTCAAATCTCACCCTAAGCTAAATGTAATTTTAGTTTCTGGTCTTCTTGTGTTGATGTCCTGCAGTAGCTTTCGGCCCGTTCCTAATCCATGGATGGAGATGGGGATTTGGACTTGTGGTTTTGACTTAATTCTCTGTACAGGCCAATGATTATGATGCGATTCTGATCCAACCCTAAATTCATACAATGAGAGGATGGAAGTTCAACATGTAGGTAGATGTAGTAGGCTAATGTTATTAATTAGCTAGCCTGGCACATCATTGCCCATGAAAGAAAGTTAGGCTAGCGATGAAGCATTTTAGCCAGGTAGCCTAGGACAACAAAAACTAAAATCGTGTACTGTATGCCAGAGTCATAGATTGTTTCTGCAACATGAAAGAGGAGGATGGCATTGTGTGTAGCCCATGTACACTGTCTCAGTGTGTGTAGCCCATATATCTGATGCTGTCTGGACAAAAAGAGTATGACATGTTGACGCCGTAGCATTAGATTGGTTGATGCCAGCAATCATTTGGCCTCCTTTAATAAAACAAATTTAAGATCATTTGCCAATTAGTGCTGAGCTGAGCTCAACTGTGGGTTGTCCTGGTGCATCAAAACGCCCCCCAATGGAGGCCAGTTTGGATTTAGCTTCACCCCAGTCAAATCTCACCCTAAGCTAAATGTAATTTTAGTTTCTGGTCTTCTTGTGTTGATGTCCTGCAGTAGCTTTCGGCCCGTTCCTAATCCATGGATGGAGATGGGGATTTGGACTTGTGGTTTTGACTTAATTCTCTGTACAGGCCAATGATTATGATGCGATTCTGATGTAACCATAAATGAATATGCTGTGCAACTTGCCTGAGAAGATTGAAGTTCAATATGTAGCCTCGATGTAGCCTAGCCCTTTTAGGCTCAAAATTAACTAGCTAGCTAACTTAGCTGGTCAATTTCTGCCCATGCGGGGTAGTTAGGCTAGCAAGCATGTTAGCTAGGTAGCCTAGGACAACGAAAAGTAAAAGCTTACTTACTGTATGACAGAGCTATGTACCGTTTTGCCAACATAAAAGAGAGGAGGATGACATTGGCGTTCAACTAGTCTACAAGTAGGGTGAGTCCAAAAAAGATTTTGCTTGCTCGCACACGTACTCACACACATACACACACACAACATTGATTGGACTAAATTGTTTTTGTATCTTTAAGTTTGTTTTCAGTGTATGACACAAAGCATGTATAGTTCTGTTGATTTGACGATGTTTAAATGTTTATGTTGAAATAGTGCTGAAATTGCTGAGGCAGTGCTCCTGTTGCCTTTGTGCAGACTCGCGATAACTCTGTGGTTCTAAATCATTAGTTGTTTAGTAAACTGTCAGACATTAACTTGCTTGACCATTCTGCACGTGATATAACGGTTTGTTACATGCAGTGGCGTGCCGTGGGCCTGGGGCCTGGGCCTTCAGTGAGGTCCTACACAGTCCCACCCGAATTAATCCACCTCTTATTACCATCATTATGATGCCATGGCTCTAGACACTATACATTTAGACGTCGGCGTCGGGCGACCTCTCCTTACAATGTTTAACTTTTCTTGAAAAGTTTGTCTTGAGAATGGCGTTATAATTCTATCCTCGACCAAATCGATATCTTCTCCTCCTTCCGCCATTGTGGATTGAAAAAACAGCTTAGTAGTACGCAAATTAATTCGTTTATCAAATTCAGTTTCCTAGTTCTGCATAGACCTGCCCATAGGACCTGCCTCTCAATATTGGTAATCCAATCAAAAGACGTGCACGCACTACGCCTGCTAGCTGGCTCCTGTGTAACACTGGAGCCAGCCAGCAGGCGTACAATAGCCAACTCTAAAGCTGATTGGTTGACACTAAATTTTCATTTCCATTCACTTTAAGCTACAAGTGCCCGCATTGTTGATTCTGAAGGCCTGAGGGCAGATTTTAGACCCCTGGCAACACATGATGGCTGAATATGATTGGATAAAAGATTTAACATAAAGACCAGTCCTCCAAATCTCAACCTGGTGCTGGAAGCAGTGCAACCAAGAGGAAAGCTATGAAATGAAGAGTATAACTCTTACTCTGGGGAATAATTTAATACATATTTGTGGGAAAATATATTTAAAAAAAAAAATTATATTCTGATGATGTTTAGGCCAGCAGAGAAGGCCTTGCTGGCCCTGACGGCCCACCACTGGTTACATGCAATATTTGCTTTGTGGACTTCACCAGACAGATGTTGCTCTCCGGTTTTGTGATGAAACAAACATATGTGTAGTTGAATTTATTCCGCCACTGTTTGACTGTTGTGTTTTTGTTGTCACGGCCTTATTGTATATGACGGTGGCGTATGAACGATTGAGTTATAGAGCAAACAACACAATAATCACAACATAGGGTGTTATATGGATTTTTTACTGGCTTGGCTTCGTCAGTGATTTTACCCACACGCCACCACTGAACGGTACCTCGGTACCGGTACCCCCTGTATATAGCCTCGTTATTGTTATTTTATTATGTTACTTTTTATTATTTTTTACTTTAGTTTATTTGGTAAATATTTACTTAACTATTTATTGAACTGCACTGTTGATTAAGAGCTTGTAAGTAAGCATTTCACAATAAGGTCTACAGTTGTTGTATTCGGCGCATGTGACAAATACATTTTGATTTGACTTTGATTTGATTTGAACGGAAATAACAAAAACCAGCAAACACTCTGCCCTCCATGGAGTGAGTTTGACGCCCCTGATCTAACCCCTGAACTTAACTCAAATATATGAATAAGATCAACACATACAGTATGATAGAAAATAGATGGAGAGCTGGGGTCAAAGTACAGTGAGATATGTGTAGTGAGAGAAATAGATAGAGTTGGATGGAAAGAGGGAGGGACAGAGACGGGACAGTTGTCACTTAAGCGTGTCCTGATGAATACTAATTGCTGTGAACTAAAGAGCCAGAAAGAGTTCCATTGATGGCTGAGCACAATGGAGAAGGGACAGGGGAAGCAGAGGAATTATATTATTTCATTTTCCCCTTCTCCTCGTGTTTGTATGCCAGCCCGCCGCCTGTTGTCTTTGGGGGGAAAGGAGACTGTGGCTCTCACAATGCAGCCCTTGTGTCTGGGGCCACAGGGCCAGAGTAAGCCAGGGCTCACACAGCTTCCTCCCTCCCTGCAAGATGGAAAGGTCCTCAGCGTACAGGCAGGCTTGCGATCAATAGGGTTTTGAGATGATAAATTGAGCTCACTGGCGTAGGGGAAACCCCAGTAGCCCCCGCAAGGTGGGGGTCCCACGAGCTCTGGGTGCCCATGCGCCCATCATCTCACACCTACAGTATGTCTAAATTTTATTATATTTTTTGATAAATCATTTTGACAGTAACCCTCCTTTTTAATGTCAACATGTAGCAAGCAAAGTGTTTGTGTTGTCAATCTACATTGGGCTGTTACATGGAAAATTCATTTTACAATCTGCAATGTTTGAATTTCAACTTTAATTGCTGAACAAGTACATACAATATTGTCGCCATCCATCATTCTAAATAGCAGCATTGTGACACCGTAAGCCCATAGCTTCGTGAAACATAAACGTTAGGCTTAACATGAGAAAATACAGACCAAATAAAAGTAAACATGAATCCATTAAAGCAAAGCTATAGGCTACTACAAGCATTAGCACCACATAATCTGATAGGCAGCCGTGTAAACGTCGCAATTTAAGAACCATGGACAGCGATCAGTAAGTAGTCTAAACTTCGTGAGTGGCTGACGCATAAGATTGTCTGAGGTCCAGAAGACTCCAACTTTTCTGGGGTCCAAAGAAACTGCGCTACGCCAGTGGTTGAGCTAGCAGTTGGTTACAACCTTGCTACTGAAAGTCACAGCATGGACTAGCAACATGGTTACTTCCATGGGGATATGCCGCTGTTTTACCCATAGACCATACCAGGCTCAAAACTAAATATGTATAAATATCCCTTTCTCTAACTGTCTCTCTATTACATAAATACAGTAAACAGACACATTCTAGTTTCAAACCCTTTGAAAACGGGCAACCCTTCCTCACTTCCTCTCACGTGTCCCTTATTGACAAGTAGAGGATAGAGGCAGAGAGAAACACAATGGCAGCCTGTCAGATCACATCCTCATTAACATCTGAAACAGAAAGGAGAACAACCCTGTTTACACTGTCCACCATGGCCTGAGACATATGGTCTGAGAAAGAGAGGGGGGGGGGGGGGGGTGCGAGGGAAGAAGGGAGATGGAGAGGGCGCTTGAAGAAGGGAGAGGCGGGTGAGGGAAGAAGGGAGAGGAGGGCGAGGGAAGAAGAGAGAGGAGGGCGAGGGAAGAAGGGAGAGTAGGGCGAGGGAAGAAGGGAGAGGAGTGCAAGGGAAGAAGAGAAAGAGAAAGGGAGAGGGAAGAAGGGACAGGGAAGAAGGGAGAGGAAGACGAGGGAAGAAGGGAGAGGAGGGCAAGTGAAGAAGGGAGAGAGAAAGGGAGAGGGAAAAAGGGAGAGGGTGAGGGAGAGGGAAGAAGGGAGAGGGAAGAAGGGAGAGGAGGGCGAGGGAAGAAGGGAGAGGAGGGCAAGGGAAAAAAGGGAAAAAGGGAGAGAGGGGGAGAGGGCGAGGGAAGAAGGGAGAGGAGGGTGAAGGAAGAGAGAGAGAGAGAGAGAGAGAGATAGAGGAGGGCAAGGGAAGAAGGGGGAGGAGGGTGAGGGAAGGAGAGAGAGAGAGAGAGAGAGAGAGAGAGAGAGAGAGAGAGAGAGAGAGAGAGAGAGAGAGAGAGAGAGAGAGAGAGAGAGAGAGAGAGAGAGAGAGAGAGAGAGAGAGAGAGAGAGAGAGAGAGAGAGAGAGAGAGAGAGAGAGAGAGAGAGAGAGGAGGGCGACCAAGGAAGGGAGAGAGAGACCTTGGAGGTCAAAGGGAGGAGAGAGGAGGGAGAGATTGCAGTGGCAGAAAGGGGCTCAGAGAAAAAGAAAGAAGATATTTTTGCTTCCAAACTATCTCACCAATGGTCATGTTTGGCTGAATAACCCTCAAAGGTGATCAGTCACCACTGTTTTGAAGAGAAAAATAAATCCTCATCTCATCAACTGCTGCAGGTTAGAGCTTTGGGATTTTCTTTTGGTGTCTGTTGATCTGTTTTGGTCCTCCTTAGGGGCAAATGTTCTATGTATAAAACTGTTCTTCTTAGTACATTCAAAAATGCTCTACCACACTATGTAACCATTATAAATCAGATAATGTTGTTATTCTATTGCAGGGACAGGGAGGGTGACTTGCTTCATTATGAACTGTGCTGCTATTTTGATACTAACCACAAGTTGTTTCAGTTGGACGTCTGCTATTTATCTCCCAAATAGACAAGGTATGTTTTATCATTTTCTGAGTGTAAGAGGTATTTTAGCTTATGACAGGAGAGTATGCAGAATTGTATCCATCTATTGAATCTGTTCAATTTAGTTCATGAAGGCCACTAGCTATAGGTCAGTAACATTGCTTAATGATGACCATAGAATAATTCTAACCCAATGTAATGTATGAGACTTTCATTGTTGAATAATGGAGGAATAATCTACAAGGAAGCTGTTTTAATTCCCTCAGCAACAAAGAAATTGAAGTATCTGCTTGAGCCACCTGTTTATGCCGAGGTAACCAGCCCTCGGGGAGGAAATGCCACTTTGCCATGTGTACTGCGATTCAAACCAAGCCATTACAAGGTGAAATGGACAAAACTGGAACCACTTCGTCATGGAAGCAAGAACATTGTCATGATCACAAACGGTTCAGCCCACAAACCTTATGGCCTGCTTGGGCCACGGGCCTCGCTCCGTAAGGCTCATGCCATGGATGCCTCACTACGACTCAGCAACCTGGAACTAGAAGACGATGGTAGATATCGCTGTGAGGTGATCAACGGTATCGAGGATGAGAGTGTCATCATTACATTGGGGATAGAAGGTACATTTTGATGATTCTTGTAACCTTTCTAAACATTTCAAATGTTGTAAAGAAACCGTATCACTTGCTATTCAGACAAAAATATATTTGGAGAAAAAAAAGGCAAATCAGACAAAGTTTTTGATATGTTGTGTGACTTAACATCAACATAAAAAGAGACAACTTCTATTTACTTTTAGGGATGGTGTTTCCATATCAGAGCAAAAACGGCCGCTACAAATTCACCTACCAGGAAGCTAAGGAGGCCTGTGTTGAACAGGATGGCACATTGGCCACATTCAAGCAGCTATACAGAGGTATTCAATATTCAATCAGTAAAACATTGACAGTTTACTCTGTAACTTTGCTGATGCCATAGAGGTTTATGTAAGGCTAACTTTCACAAAGTAAACAGTAACACATTCTCATTGTGTAGCCTGGACAGAGGGTCTGGATTGGTGCAACGCGGGATGGCTCATCGATGGGAGAGTCCGCTACCCCATCCTGCACCCACGAGCAGAATGTGGGGGGGAGCTGCCGCCTGGCATTCGCAGCTATGGCCCCCGGGACAGGATCCGGGACCACTTTGATGCCTTCTGTTTCACCTCTAGAACAACAGGTCAGCTGAATGGGTTTTGGTGCTTTGTGAAGCTGTCAAATAGCAATGTCAGTACAGTCTTTATGTGCCAAATTAGTTCCACCCCTTTTAATTCGGGATGCTGCTTATTGAAAATGAATAAAAGGAGTTCAATTGGATTTGGGCGATGTGGTACATTTAAAAATAGTCTGGAACCAACATATAATCAAACATTAATAAGGATGCAATTATGTTATAGTATTGGCAAAAGACTGTGTTCAGAACAGTCTTACGTTATTCTGACTGTAAACTTTCCATAGCAACAAGGTGACCTTTGGCGATACATAGGAGTGGGCTCATTAATGGTCCTGAGTGGATGAGGATGGACAATAAAGGCTGTTGTTCAGACCCACTTGTAAACAAGTCCATCTGTGGGAAACTAGTTGCCCTTTAGTGACATTAGAACATACACTGTAATCGGAAAATAAAAACCTTAGTGGAAATGTTGAATTATAAAGACAGTGGGTGGTTTTACCATATAGCACGGTTCCCTAATAAGTTTAAATTTTTTATTGTTGGACATAAAAGACTGTACATTTTAATTTAGGAAATATGTTTGAAAGTATCCCCACACATAATAGAGAGATATACAGGTATGTGATCTATACAAATGTAAGCAAGGTTTGAAATTATTATGTTTCAGTCAAATGTTATATCTGGTTGGACTTCTTGCAGTCAATTTGCAGTCTACAAACTATTTGTAATTATTATAATTATTTAAAAAATTTGCGCTGAATCTAGTTGATGATCGCTGCCATATAGGGATGGATACAGCACCATACTTAACTTAAATAACAGTAATGATATTGTTGTGAGTGCATGTCAACACTTCAGATCCAGAATGACTGAGACAACAAATTACTTCTAATGCTTTAGCACAGGGGTTATCAACTAGATTCAGCAGAGGGATGATTTTTTTCTTGAGCGGATGGTCAGGGTGCAGGGACATACTTACAAATAATTTGTGGACTGCAACAATTGACAGCAAGAAGCCCAAACAGATATAACATTTGACTAAAACATAATCATTTTAAACCTTGCTTACATTTGTATATGATCACATATATACTGTACTTTGGAACAGATTTTCCAAATTTAAATCACTTGGAGCTGATTTGCTGATGTTTTTACAGTCTTTTATGTCCAACAATAAAAAAAAAAGGCTCATACTTGGGGGGCCAAATAAAATCACCCGCAGGCCAAATTCAAACCACGGGCCGCCAGTTGGCGAACACTGCTTTAGCAGGTTAAAGAACTTGTATTCCCCTTCCTCTCTTCCAGGCTTTGTGTTCTTCGTTGGAGGGCCACTCACGTTTGGGGAGGCAGTGCAGGCATGTAGGGGTGAGGGAGGAGAGTTAGCTCTGGTTGGACAGCTCTATTCAGCCTGGCATTTCCTGAGCTATGACCGCTGTAATGGAGGTTGGTTGAAGGACGGCAGTGTGCGTTTCCCTATCACCACCCCTAGAGCGCGCTGTGGCGGTATTCCCGAGGCTGGGGTGCGCACCTTTGGGTACCCCAACAAGACCCTGCGTCTCTATGGTGCCTACTGCTACAGGTAGCTTTCATGAGACCTGTAGCGTGTGGAGCCTACTTCCACTAACTTCATAGATCCAAGACGCAGCCATTGTGAAGACTACCAGTGACCCCTACAGGTTTCATTACGCTTTTCCGCAATACTACAATATGTTATTACAGGAAACCTCAAAGGTTTAACGCCTTTTTCCATGGGACACATCAATAAAAGCCTGCCACTTTTATGAGCTTTACTGCTACAGGTAACAACTGCTGTACATGTTTTCCTGCGTTTGTGTAACATGCGTTTTGTGATCTTTGTTATCCAAGAAGCACTATTCTAATGTAACAGGATAGTTATTACACAATGACAAATTCCTAAAATGCTGTTGTTAGCTTCTTATCTGATGTAAGAGAGTGCGTGAATAGCAGAATGGGAGAGAGTATATGCATTGAGCATAACTGTAATACAATAAAAGATCTTGAAAGTGTATTTGATCAATGGCATTAAAATATAATTCAAATGCAACTATATTCACATGGATAAATACATTGTAATCAATTCATTTTATGAGATTTTTTTCCCTCTATTCTCCAAAAACTCAGACTACATTACAAAATTAAGTTTTAATTAGTTTTACAATGACCTTTTTTCTTTCATAACGAGTTCATTATGTAATTGTGCAGTCACAAATGGGATTAACAATTAGCATTATTTGATTACTGTTAAACACTACCAACGTAAAGTAGTACTTCCACTGGAACTAAGACAATGACATCATTGATGAATGAAAACTGAAATACCATTGTGGACATTTTCACATGTTCTTCCTAGTATCTTAGTGATTACGTTTTAAAATAACAAACTTTGGATTCTGGCTATTTTCAAACCAAGTACTTTAAAGTGGATATTGGCTTCTAATATTGGGTCTAAAGTTTGTAAGACCTGAAAAACAAAGCACCAGATAAGAGGACATGTTGAGAAAACATTTGGGGTTGTGGGAATTGAGAAGATATGGATTGATAAGGAGATTTTCTTATACAAAAGCATACAAAAGTGGAATTCTTAATTCTGTCTTTGTGGCAGAGTGGGAAAGTGGCTTAATGTCAGACCAGCTGAGGTTGAGATTTAGGTTGCACTTTACTAAAACTCTCCATCAAAATCATACTGTATACCATCATAAACATGTCATAATATATGTTACTAGCAGTCTAATACAGTAATACAACAGTGTCGTAGCACAGGTGGATATCGAAGTATTTCACTAGTCAACAATCACATGCAACAAACAAGCCCAATGATGGATGGGAGATCTTCGTTAAATCTCATTCCAATGACAAACTGTAATGTGCAAATTTGATCCATTTCCTCTAATAGTGGCCTTATGTTGGGATGCACTCTTATTGTAAGTGCGATCGATCAAGTCTGTTGATGTTCTAAATGGGTTTATTCTGGAAAGAGCTGGTGACAGGAATGTGATGACTCGTTCTCAGGGAGAACATTTGGACAGTTGGACAGTCTTTGAGTGGAACATAAGATACCAGGGAAGGGGGCAGAGGGAAGGGGCATATTGAGTTTGATGAGCTTATTAGTTCCACTTGATGTCCCAGAACTCTGAAGTGGCTTTCTCCGTGGCTGTGTCCACCACCTCCACCCCCTCGTTCTGATAGGGTGGCGTCGTGACCTTCTGCTCTCCCTCTGCTAAGTTGGTCAGGGCTGGAAAAACATAGCAGGTACATCATGTCATTTTCACAGTGAGCACGAAATAACTTAAGCGAGTCATACAATGATAACATTAGAGACCTATCCCACACAGCATACATTTATTTAGTTGTATGTCAGTCAATAGAATTAATGTCTGTCCTCACCAGGGTGACAGGTGATCAGAGCCTCCTCCCATTGGCCGTTGGATAGACACTTAATGACGGGGTTCTGTGTCTGGAGGAATCCTTCTTCACAGTAGTAGCGCACCTTGGAGTTGGTCTCGTAGCGCAGACGCGACTTACCAAACACCTTGGCGTTGGCAATGACGAGGGGCTGGCCACAGAAAGCTGAACAGAAATAATGTGGTTAGGAGTGCAAATATATTAAAACTATACTGAGATATTGAGGACAACTTCTATGCTACACTACCGTGGTGGTTTTGGTTGTGTACTCACAGGTGCCCTTCTTGCAGGTGTAGGAGAGGTGGTAGTTACAGGGCACATCGCTCCAGCGCCCCCCGTCATGCCATACCATCACCACACAGTCCTCTCCAGACAGGAAGTAACTGTCAGGCTGGCTCCGGTACCAGTTCTCATACAACTGGCAGAGAAAGATGGGAAGTAGGATGAAGAAGTAGGGGAGTTTTAATAATGTTAGTTGACATTTAAAGTAGCTGAGAAGTAGTATGAGAAGCAGATCACATACCAGGAGGAGGTTATTTTTGCACCAGGTCTTACAAAACAGTATACCAATAGGATACAATCCCAGATGCACGTTCATGCAAATAACATTATGTTTATGGAGAACCTAGACATATTTCATGGGAACACAGACTATGTGAGATTTACCAGAGTATTCCCGTCAGACCAGCGGAAGTCTCCCTCTATGGTTCTGTCATTCAGTCCCGTCCACTGGTACTCTCTGTACTTTTCTAAAGGGAAAGAGAGAGCGCACTGTAACTTTGGGCCTGCAAACACTCGCTCACTAGCAGGTAGGGGCCGGTGTCAGTCTACAGGCCATGGGAAACAACTAAGGAATGCTAGATAATCTCCTCCATATTTCCAGACATAATATTAACACTGGCATCCAAGCCCTCCCATGTTTCATGGTAAAATGAGTGAATGGCAGGTAAGACATGAAAGAAGACAATGTTGCCTGTTCCCTGGACCATACAACCTTAAACAGTCAAAGCCATCTGTTTAAACAATTGTTTTTAGTTTACAAAACATTCCTCATAGATGGTACTGGGGTTACAGAGGCGTCATTACGCATTCAGTTTATGCATTTTGGGACTGTAAGTTCTGTTCACACTGAATAAAGCTATGACAAAGAGTTAAATTAACACATTTTCCCATTTAAATGATTGAATTACACCTTTTTAACAATCCACGGATGAGGGTTACACAGGTCAAGTTATGCAGAGCACTTGGAGCTGTCTGTTACAAGATCAAAGGACATGTTTTCAGGCCTGCTGTACCATTAATGTAGTCCTGTTCCTCAGGGGTCATGACCGAGATCAGGTGACCGCCACACATACGACAGTGCTGCTCTGCCACCTCCCAGCCCTGACGCTTGGTGAAATGTCGGTAACAGAAGCCCATGAACTTTTCCCAACCCGGCTCACACACCTCCAGGTCTGACCAACATGACGAAGAAGAGGTTAGATGCACACAGAAGAGACAAAAATATACATAAGGGGGAGCGATATGTTAATTGTTTTAACATTATCTTTGAGAAGAAAAAAAAACATGAAATCTGTTACTGTACCTGTCTGGCACATGTCTCCTCCATAGGTGGGCAAGCAAAGGCACTTGGTTGAAGACCCACTGTCAACACATGTTCCCCCGTTGGAACAAGGATTCTCTAGGCAGGCATCTGAGACAAAGGTAGGAGAGGACAAGCATTGGCACCAATGTAAATGCAGTAACAACACATCTAAAATATTTTTGGTGTGTGTGTTCCATTTTTGAATCCCCTCTAGAGTGTCACTGTAAAGGACAGATACGATGGGATCACTTTATTGTTGATTTACATGTGAATTTATTTGACTGCCACTGGAGGGAGCCATTATACCAACAGTACTCATCACCAGACTGACTGACTATAGGCCTACAGTGGCCTGAGTGTTCAGTTTACAGAAAATTGAATTTGACCTATTCAAGCCCCTGTGCTGAGGAAATTTTAGACATAGATGACCTTTTCAAATGTTTTCAGCACATACGCTTCCATGCTCTTTTTTACCATGCCATTTTGTTAATGCCCACATGCAGCCTTTTACATTTTATTTTTAAATCATCACTGTATGTCTAATAAATCACAGTGTTAATTTCATGAAAATAAGTCCCTGAGTCTCCTTTTGCCATTGAAATGCTCAGTATGATTGTGTGAGCGTGTTGATACAAATTGAAATATATTTACATATACAGCCCTGCTTGGCGGATAGGATTGTCTAGACCAGGGGTGGGAAACTCCAGTCCTCAAGGGCCTGATTGGTGTCACACCTTTTCTCCATCCCTAGCAAACACAGCTGATTAATCAAATTGCATTCTAAACAAAAGATCATGATTGGGTGATTATTGGGGTCAGGTGTGTTAGCTGGGGCTAGGGCAAAACTGTGACACCAATCAGGCCCTTGAGGACTGGAATTGCCCACCCCTGGTCTAGACTCTAGAGCCCCTTCAAAGTAAGAGGATACATATGCAAATACAAGATGACTGGTCATTGGTCAGAATAATCAGATCAGATTGTGATGTTATGCTGTGGGCCAAAAACTCCCTCCCACCTGAACAGGCTGAAATTCTAGTTTTTTTTTTCTTCTTCAAAAAGCTCTTCCACTAAAAGGGAATTATCATAATTTTTACAATTTCAGAGTGTTATTTCGACCTCATAGTGTGGAAATATCATTACAAAAAACAGGAAATCATGTTTTGACTGCACTGCCCCTTTATTTATTTTTGTTTTGGCTCTGCACTCCAGCACTTTTAATTTCTACAATGAATATGAGCTTAAAGTGCAGACTTTCAGCTTTAATGTAAGGGTATTTTCATCAATATAGGATGAACTTACAGCACTTTCTGTAGATTGTCCCCCCATTTTAGGCAACCAAAAGTATTTGGACAAATTCACTTGTGTATTAAAGTAGTTGAAAGTTTAGTATTTGGTCCCATATTCCTAGCACGCAATGACTAAATACAATACATCAAGCTTGTGACCCTACAAACTTGTTGGATGCATTTGTTTTGGTTGAGTTTCAGATTATTTTGTGCCCAATACAAATGAATGGTAAATAACATATTGTGTCATTTTGGAGTCACTTTTTGGGGGGGGGGGTATGTTATCTATGTCTGTAACTTTCTCAGTCATCATCATTCACGATTCATTCATGGTTATCCATAATCATGGTAGCATCCACATTAATGTAGAAGTTTGTAGAATTTCATAGTCATTGCATCATTTCAAATCCAAGGTGGCGGAGTAGAGCCAAAACAAAAACAAAAAATGTCACTGTCCGAATACCTTTGGAGCTCACTGTACATTATGTTCCCAATCCTTTGCTGCTATGAACAGAGACAGCTCCTCCTGCTGTGTGTTTACCTCCAACAGAAACAATGATAATCCCCTTCTTTTGCTGAGTCAGTTGTTTACTCTGACTGCCATGTGAATGCATTTTTAAAAAACGTTCTAATGACTAAGCAGAGTGGGGGAGGTATGAGACCATAAAATAAATACAAGAGTCAAGTGAGTAATTTAAGGTGAGGTATATTGTAGAAAGTATGCAATTATGATTTGCATTAACACACGCATTCAAATAATTGTCATGGTTTGAGTTACATTGAACGTTACCTGAAATGTTCCCAAATCTTGGAGTAGTAGGAGTGGTAATCAGTTTCTCCTCATCAACATCCTCTGGATATAGGGGTGCTGCCGTCGTAGTCTGGTCATCGTAGTAGTAGTAATCCTCAGGCTCCTCAGTGAGTGGAGTGATGGAGTCAGGGTCCTCAGTGACTGAGGTCTCCCCACTGTACTCCAGATTTGCATCGGCCCGGGACTCCTGGGGTACGGTGGGGGAGGACAGGGGGGTCTGGGACAAGTCAGAGAGCAGCGTGATCTCCATATCAGTAGAGGGCGCATCTGTGCTCGACTCAGGCTCGCTTTCATCTGTGCTATTGACAGTTGTGCCATTGATGGGAGTGACAGTTTCATTCATGTATGGGACTTCTGGTTCAAGGATCCCTGAGACTTCTCCAGATTCATCAGATTCAGAGTGCTCCTCATCTGATCCTGATCCTAAGCCGGACTCCACTCCCTCTTGGCCACTCACCTCTTGGTCACTGTCCTCATCTCCACTCACCTTCAGACCACTCTCCTTGCCTCCACTCGCCTCCTGACCACTCTCCTCGTCTCCACTCGCCTCCTGACCACTCTCCTCGTCTCCACTCGCCTCCTGACCACTCTCCTCGTCTCCACTCGCCTCCTGACCACTCTTCTCGTCTCCACTCGCCTCCTGACCACTCTTCTCATCTCCATTCACCTCCTGACCACTCTCCTTGTATCCCCTCGCCTCCTGACCACTCTCCTCTTCTCCACTCACCTCCTGACCATTCTCCTCATCTCTACTCCCCTCCACACCAGAAGCTGTCTCTGGGGTAGTAGTTTCGACTACTTCTGGGATTTCACCCAACCCCTCTCGCTCCACCTTCTCCAGCCCTTCCTCCAGGGGATCAAACCCAGATGGAATGCTGGATTCTGGGATGAAGGTTATGAAGTCACCTGGGGAGCTGGCCTCTGCTTCCACGGAACGCTGGGTCGGGGGGGAATAGGTTATAGGTATGGGGGATGTCAAAAGGGTAACGTCAAGCATTCCCTCATGGACCCCAGAGGCTTCACTAGAGTCAGTGTCATAAATAACTCTAAGGACTTTGTCAGTTGGAACTGAACCCAGGTCAGTGTGCTCATCCTGGTCAGTGGAACCCATGGAAACTTCTGGTAATGAGTCCACTGTGCCTCCTGCTTCTTGCTCCACATGGTCATCTAGGGTAGAGGAGTCGGGTGACGTGACACCAGACTGCTCCTGAGTGGGGTCATAAGCTGCCAGGAAACAGATCACAAACATTATTCAAGCCTACAGTTAGTGTAATCCTGTCCACACTTGAGTGTTCAGCTCTTAATTTAAAAAAAATGTAGCACACATTACATATGCACAAATGTTTTATGTAATTTAATAAAGTCTTCTGGTCAGGCTCCGTAGACGGGCACATCGCCCACCGCTCCCGAGTATACTACTTGCCAATGTCCAGTCTCTTGACAGCAAGGTAGACGAAATCCGAGCAAGGGTTGCCTTCCAGAGAGACATCAGAGATTGCAACATTCTCTGCTTCACTGAAACATGGCTCACTTGGGATACTTTATCAGAGTCGGTATAGCCACCTGGTTTCTTCACGCATCGCGCCGACAGAAACAAACATCTCTCTGGTAAGAAGAAGGGCGGGGGTGTATGCCTTATGATTAACGAGTCGTGGTGTGATCATAACAACATACAGGAACTCAAGTCCTTTTGTTCACCTGACCTAGAATTCCTTACAATCAAATGCCGACTGCATTATCTACCAAGATAATGCTCTTTGATTATAATCACAGTCATCTATATCCCCCCCAAGCAGACACCTCGACGGCCCTGAAAGAACTTCATTGGACTCTATGTAAACTGGAAACCACATATCCCGAGGCTGCATTTATTGTAGCTGGGGATTTTAACAAGGCTAATCTGAGAATAAGGCTCCCTAAATTTTATCAGAATATCGAATGCGCAACCCGGGCTGGCAAAATTCTGGATCATTGTTACTCTAACTTCCGCGACGCATACAAAGCCCTCCCTCGCCCTCCTTTCGGCAAATCTGACCACGACTCCATTTTGTTGCTCCCAGCCTATAGACAGGAACTAAAACAGGAAACGCCCGAGCTCAGGCCTGTTCAACGCTGGTCCGACCAGTCTGATTCCACGCTTCAAGATTGCTTTGATCACGTGGACTGGGATATGTTCCGGATAGCGTCGAACAACAACATTGATGTATACGCTGATTCGGTGAGCGAGTTTATTAGCAAGTGCATCGGTGATGTTGTACCCACGGCAACTATTAAAACCTTCCCCAACCAGAAACCGTGGATTGATGGCAGCATTCGCGCAAAACTGAAAGCGCGAACCACTGCTTTTAATCAGGGCAAAGCGACCGGAAACATGACCGAATACAAACAGTGTAGCTATTCCCTCCGCAAGGCAATCAAACAAGCTAAGCGTCAGTATAGAGACAAAGTAGAGTCGCAATTCAACGGCTCAGACACAAGAGGTATGTTGCAGGGTCTACAGTCAATCACGGACTACAAAAAGAAAACCAGCCCCATCGCGGACCCCGATGTCTTGCTCCCAGACAAACTAAACAGCTTCTTTGCTCGCTTTGAGGACAATACAGTGCCACCGACACGGCCCGCTACCAAAACCTGCGGGCTCTCCTTCACCGCAGCCAATGTGAGTAAAACATTTAAACGTGTTAACCCTCGCAAGGCTGCCGGCCCAGACGGCATCCCTAGCCGAGTCCTCAGAGCATGCGCAGACCAGCTGGATGGTGTGTTTACGGACATATTCAATCAATCCCTATCCCAGTCTGCTGTTCCCACATGCTTCAAGAGGGCCACCATTGTTCCTGTTCCCAAGAAATCTAAGGTAACTGAGCTAAATGACTATCACCCCGTAGCACTCACTTCCGTCATCATGAAGTGCTTTGAGAGAATAGTCAAGGATCATATCACCTTCACCCTGCCTGACACCCTAGACCCACTCCAATTTGCTTACCGCCCCAATAGGTCCACAGACGACGCAATCGCAATCACACTGCACACTGCCCTAACCTATCTGGACAAGAGGAATACCTATGTAAGAATGCTGTTCATCGACTACAGCTCAGCCTTTAATACCATAGTACCCTCCAAACTCGTCATTAAGCTCGAGACCCTGGGTCTCGACCCCGCCCTGTGCAACTGGGTCCTGGACTTTCTGACGGGACGCCCCCAGGTGGTGAGGATAGGAAACAACATCTCCACCCCTCTGATCCTCAACACTGGGGCACCACAAGGGTGCGTTCTCAGCCCTCTCCTGTACTCTCTGTTTACCCATGACTGCGTGGCCATGCACGCCTCCAACTCAATCATTAAGTTTGCAGACGACACTACAGTGGTAGGCTTGATTACCACCAACGACGAGACGGCCTACAGGGAGGAGGTGAGGGGCCTCGGAGTGTCGTGTCAGGAAAATAACCTCACACTCAACGTCAACAAAACAAAGGAGATGATCGTGGACTTCAGGAAACAGCAGAGGGAGCACCCCCCTATCCACATCGATGGGACAGTAGTGGAGAATGTGGAAAGATTTAAGTTCCTCGGCGTACACATCACGGACAAACTGAAATGGTCCACCCACACAGACAGCGTGGTGAAGAAGGCGCAACAGCGCCTCTTCAACCTCAGGAGGCTGAAGAAATGTGGCATGTTACCTAAAACACTCACAAACTTTTACAGATGCACAATCGAGAGCATCCTGTCGGGCTGTATCACCGCCTGGTACGGCAACTGCTCCACCCACAACCATAGGGCTCTCCAGAGGGTAGTGAGGTCTGCACAACGCATCACCAGGGACAAACTACCTGCCCTCCAGGACACCTACAGCACCCGATGTCAAAGGAAGGCCAAAAAGATCATCAAGGACAACAACCACCCGAGCCACTGCCTGTTCACCCCGCTATCATCCAGAAGGCAAGGTCAGTACAGGTGCATCAAAGCTGGGACCGAGAGACTGAAAAACAGCTTCTATCTCAAGGCCATCAGACTGTTAAACAGCCATCACTAACATTGAGTGGCTGCTGCCAACATACTGACTCAAATCTCTAGCCACTTAATAATAAAAAATTGGATGTAATAAATGTATCACTAGTCACTTTAAACAATGCCACTTTATATAATGTTTACATACCCTACATTACTCATCTCATATGTATATACTGTACTCTATACCATCTACTGCATCTTGCCTATGCCGTTCGGGCCATCGCTCATCCATATATTTATATGTACATATTCTTATTAATTCCTTTACACTTGTGTGTATAAGGTAGTTGTTGTGAAATTGTTAGATTACTTGTTAGATATTACTGCATGGTCGGAACTAGAAGCACAAGCATTTCACTACACTCGCATTAACATCTGCTAACCATGTGTATGTGACCAATAACATTTGATTTGATAGTCGCACAGTCTATATACTGTACAAGCTTCCAGTAATTTATTGGGTAAACCACCAACGTTTCGTCATCACTGTGCCTTCTTTAAGGTAATGTCATGAATGCTTGAAACAGGTTATGTAGACATTCACGTTCAAGCATTCATGACATTACCCCGAAGAAGGCACAGTGATGCTGAAATGTTGGTTGTTTATCCAATAAATTACTTGGAGCTGGTATATAGACTGTGCGACTCTCTTTAAAAAAATTAAAAAAAACATTTATAGCCTATAATTTTATAGCCTTTTATAGCGTACCACTCTCCATCCCACTGCTGTCTTGGCTCTGAAGCTAAGCAAGGTTGGTCCTGGTCGGTTCCTGGATGGGAGACCAGATGCTGCTGGAAGTGGTGTTGGAGGGCTTGGTAGGAGGCATGTTTTCCTCTGGTCTAAAAAAGTATCCCAATGGCAGTGATTGCGGATAGTGCTCTGTGTAGGGTGCTGTCTTTCAGATGGGACGTTAAACGGGTGTCCTGACTCTCTGTGGTCACTAAAGATCCCATGTCACTTATCGTAAGAGTAGAGGTGTTAACCCCGGTGGCTAAATTCCCAATCATAGCCACCTAATTATGCCCAGCTTCCAATTGGCTCGTTCATCCCTCTCCTCTCCCCTGTAACTATACCCCAGGTCGTTTCTGTAAATGAGAATGTGTTCTCAGTCAACTTAAAATAAGGGTTAGATCAAATTAAATAAATACGATTTACTCGCCGTTAGTCAGCACCTCCACCACCTTTTTGGAGGTGCGCCAGCTCATGCTTTTTATGTCATTCAATACCATTAAATATTTACTGCACTGGGGCCTCCCGGGTGGCGCAGTGGTCTAGGGCACTGCATCGCAGTGCTAACTGCGCCACCAGAGTCTCTGGGTTCGCGCCCAGGCTCTGTCGCAGCCGGCCGCGACCGGGAGGTCCGTGGGGCGACGCACAATTGGGCTAGCGTCGTCCGGGTGAGGGAGGGTTTGGCCGGTAGGGATTTCCTTGTCTCATCGCGCTCCAGCGACTCCTGTGGCGGGCTGGGCGCAGTGCGCGCTAGCCAAGGGGGCCAGGTGCACGGTGTTTCCTCCGACACATTGGTGCGACTGGCTTCCGGGTTGGAGGCGCGCTGTGTTAAAGAAGCAGTGCGGCTTGGTTGGGTTGTGCTTCGGAGGACGCATGGCTTTCGACCTTCGTCTCTCCCGAGCCCGTACGGGAGTTGTAGCGATGAGACAAGATAGTAATTACTAGCGATTGGATACCACGAAAATTGGGGAGAAAAGGGATTAAAATTTTTAAAAAATAAAATAAATAAATAAATAATAATAATATTTACTGCACTAAATCTTCAGTACATTACATAAAGAAAAGTGTAAAAAAAAAAGAAAAAAACTTACACACAAAAAGGATTTTCTATGGACTCACCATATTCAGAGGTAGGGATCAGTTCATAGGGGTCCATCTCCACTGGGCTTAGGGTAGCCAGGTTTTCTGACTCAGCAGTAGCAGAGCCACTGTTCTCCCCTGTCTGGATGACCAATGAGTCCAGTGATGTGGTATGCTCCTCAGGGAGAAGGACACTGGCACTGTGGTCCACAGAGTTGGTTCGGCGGTATTCAGGTGTGTTCTCCCAGTATGGAGGCTGAGTGGTGGACTGGTCAGGGAAGAGCTCCATTTCCTCGTGAGGTGAAGTGGAAGATACAGATGTATCCTCGACATCCCCAGCGATGGCTCCCTCAGGCCTGATAGACCCTCCTGAGAGGTCGTAAGAGGTGCTTGGGTAGACCGTGTCCATGACATGCTCCACCTGGATGGCATGCTCATCTCCGGAGTGGTCCTCCTCAGGAGGTGTGGGCAGCCCACTTTCCAGTTGCTCCTCTGGAGAGCTGTCATACCTAGTAGTGGCTTCAACTCCTGATACATTAGAGCCTGCGGTCTCAGAGGTAAAAGTGTAGTGTTCGGTCTCCTGGGTGATCTCTGTTTGCATATGGCTTTCCTCTGAAATACCATACTGAGACTCTGTTGGCTTACCACTCTCAGGGGTTGTGCCAGGCATGGGATGTGGATCATTGGACCCGTCCACCTCCTCATATGCTGTGGTGGGCACGGGGGCCTCCAGAGCAGTCCCTGGTACACCCTCTATAGAGGGCTCTCCTGATTCCATGTTTGACTCTAACGAGGGCTGGTAGGGATCGGGGCTACCAATGTTGTCTTTATGAGCAGTTGTAAGATCACCTGATTCATAATTTGTCTCGGGAGAAGGTGGATACAGTGTTGGGTTTGCATTCAGCTCATCATAGGGTGTGACTGGGTAGTTTGAATCTAAGTTTGCCTCCTCAGGGGCAGGCTGATATGATTCTGGGTTGCTGACCTCTTTCACCGGCTGCCAGGGGTCCTCTGTGGGCTCCAGGTCTTGGGGGAAGGATGTGGGGGTGAATGGGTCTTGGGGTTTAACCAGAAAGGGTAGCTCCTCGTGATAGACAACAGTAGGGCCCGGGCCATCGACAGCCCCCTGCTCCTCTCCAGGCTGGTCTGGGTACTGCTCCCCATGATCAACCCCCTGGTCCTCTCCGTGCTGCCCAGGCACAGCCTCCTGTTCCTCTCCGTCCTCCTTGATGTGTGCCTCCTCAGTAACAGCCCCCTGCTCCTCTCCGTGTTCTCCAGGAACAACCCCCTGTTCTTCTCCGTGCTCCCCAGGGACAGCCCCCTGCTCTGGGTACTGCTCTCCAGGGACAGCCCCCTGCTCTGGGTACTGCTCCCCAGGGACAGCCCTCTGCTCTGGGTACTGCTCCCCAGGGACAGCCCCCTGCTCTGGGTACTGCTCCCCAGGGACAGCCCCCTGCTCTGGGTACTGCTCTCCAGGGAAAGCCCCCTGCTCCTCTATATGCTCTGATGGGTGCTGCTCCTCTGGAATAGGGAGGGTAGTCAGGGAGCCCTGAGCTTCTTCGCTCACCACCTGCTCCGTCACCTGACTGAATTCCTCCAGAGGCTCAAACAGCGTCACAATGTCCTGGCCGATGTCCTCTGGCTCTGTTGCCAGGTAATCATGGGGAGATTCGGTGTGAGTGTTGCTGTTGCCTGTCAGATGCAAGGGCAATGAATCAAAGTTAGGCCAGAGGATGAGTTAGAATACAGTAGGAACTGCATTGGGATGCCACTACTGAAGCCCAGCATAACTTTCAAAACCTTTTACCTCGGAAGCAGTAAGTGTCATGGCGAGTGTGTGCCTCTGGAAAGCCTGTCTGGTTCAAATGGCGATAGACAGTCCTGACCCCAGCCTCCCCTCCACCACAACGCTCCCTGGGAGTGACAATGGGGTAGCGTACACTCCCATCAGCCAACCACCCCGGGCTGCAGGCGTTCAGTCCGTCATTCCAGGCTGCATACAGCTGACCTGTGGTAGCCAGCTCCGCTCCCTGAGCCAGACAATAGGCCTTAGCTTCCCACAGGGTGAAACTTCGGGGGGCAGATCCATGGAACACTTCCCCTGTAGATACATGTATGGAGGGAGAAGTCCGTTTGTAATAATCTGCACTTGATCAAATTCACGAAACACTCCAATAAATAACATATTTTCCTACCCTCTATGTTCTCCACATAACAGTATACATCGTACAGCTCATCAGGTTCCAGCAGCCCATAGTTCCTCACTCCAGGATGCCCGTCCATGTCTCCAAAACATCCCTCTCGTGGCATCTGGATGGGATATCTGTGGAGAAGAGTGTCGATACTCCATAGTGTTATACAACTGTTATAACAAAGGGGAAAGTCTATTGAAGTGGATGAAAGCATCTCTCTATCTGTGTCCGCTCGCTTGATATGAGAGAACATTTACAGTGGTCTTTTATCTGCCTGGCCTTTACCTCACTGAGTGGTCTGAGAGCCAGCCCGCATCACACTGCTCATAGCCACTGTGGTAGGCTGCCAAGAGCTGCTCTGGGGTGGCGATGTGAGCCCCGATCTCTTCACAGGCGTCCCGGGCCTGCGCAAAGGTAAAGGCATAGCGACTGGAAGCATCCCGGTAGTGGAACACCACCCCTGTTGAAGGTCCACAGTCTTGCCGTTATTCCAGATTCAGTATTTTGTGTGAACTACAGCTACATTCACAAGCATAGGCTATATCTGATTCATGAGGTTATAAACTGCTCTGGTCAGGCAATCCATCATCTATTACCTGCTGGGTGCATAGGGTGGGACAACCAATTCATCTCAGCAGAATTTGTATGACATTATAAAGGGACAGAAGTGTACAATAAGTGTACAGAACATTAAGAACACGTTCCTAATACCGAGTTGCACCAGAACAGCCTCAATTCGTCGGGCCATGGACTCTACAAGGTTTCGAAAGCTCTCCACACGGGTTCTGGCCCACATACACACTGTTGAGCGTGAAAAACCCAGCAGCGTTGCCGTTCTTGACACAAACCGGTGCGCCTGGCACCTACTACCATACCCCTTTCAAAGACACTTAAATCTTTAGTCTTGCCCATTCACCCTCCGAATGGCATACATACACAATCCATGTCTCAATTGTATCAAGGCTTAAAAATCCTTCTTTAATCTGTCTCTTCCCTTTCATCTACACTGATTGAAGTCGATAGACATCATTAAGGGATCATAGCTTTCACCTGGATTCACATGGTCAGTCAATGTCATGGAAAGAGCAGCTGTTCTTAATGATTTGTACACTCAGTGTAAGTGGTAATGTACAGTCAGTGTCTATGCTGTGTTTTGTAGGCCATTCTCTGTCTCTCCTAGAGCCATCCTGTGACTGACAATTCTGACTGGCTCACTGCCTGCTGAGATACAAGCATTGACACACACACTCCTGAGTTGTTACTGTCATAGGTCAGGAACTCTGGCTTATCCCCGACATCTATGACACCAACCCCCGGCCTCACCTTTGACCTTGACTTGAGCCACACCATCGGCATCCTCCAGGCCCTGCTGCACCTCACAGCGGTAGAAGCCAGAGTCGTTGTACTGCAGGCCATCCAGCCTCAGGGTGAGGTCGGCTGGGGAGGAAGCGTAATGGAGCAGGGAGGCTCGGTCCTTGTAGGCCTCGCTGACCTTCACCCTGTCCCCTCGGGCCACCAGGATCTCAGTCTCGTGCCCCTGGGACAGCACGCTCCACTTGACCCTGGGTAGGGAGAGGACGGCGTGGCGGCCATTCATGTTGGGGGGCGGGTGGGACAGAGACACCAGGCAAGGTAGGGTAAGAGAGCCCCCCAAGACGGCAGATAAGGGAGGGGTCGTAGGGATGGTCACCTGTAGGAGTCTGGAGTCATCTGGTGAGTGCAGAATAAATGGGTTAAATTGCTGACTTTAAACAGTCAAAACGTTCACCTTTTAAAAACAATTAGGGGGGGGGGTGTCTCAGGCTGCAGTTGATGTTATTTTTTAAAGTCTGGAACCCATTTAAAAGTCTTGCCAGTTGCCATTTGCCGTCATGGTGTTGTTGAAACAAATACCGGATGAGACACTTCCTGGGCACATCAGTTAACCTTGATTTTTGCTGTTAAAGTCACACCTTCTCAAATAGTTTCCAGAGTGTGTGTGTCAGCAAAAACGATGAATGATCGGGGAGTGATTAGAAAGTGCCCCTATACCCTTAGAAGTCAAAGGTCATAGATCATTGAATGGATGTCAGTATAGCCGGGACTGACGGAGGCTAGTCACGCACCTGAGGCTTGGCTGGGGGTAGAGGAGGACGGTAGGACGAGCGGACAGATGACACACAGCAGCAAAGACAGGAGCATCTCCAATCTGCAATAGAGAGAAATAGAGAGGTGGGGGGGAGAGAGAGACACAAAGAGAGAAAGACATTATCATTATCGTGAAAGCTTAATAGACAAATGGAGAAGTACTGTAGAGAAAGTGAGAAAGAGGAAAAGAGGTAGGGATGACTTCCTTAATAACTCTCAGAGGGTCCTGTGGCCTCTTTGGATACCTGGAGACAAGATAAGACATATACAAATATTGACTCATGCTTACAGTCATTCATCAACCTCAGAGTATATTACTAGACAGTGGCAAGTGGCCAGCTTTCACCAACCACCTCAGCCTCTGCGACCGTAAAGTAAAAACCGTGGCTAAGACATCAGCGCTGTCATTTAGCAGAGACCTTGAGAATGGATAGGATGGTGTGTTAATCCATCACATGCAACGTCAGTCCTGATCAAGCTGAAGTTCTTTTGAAATAACAAATATTCATTCTTCATTTTGACAAATTGATTTGTATGACAAGTGTGAGGGATTGTTCTTTAATTCTGCAGAATTTTGTTGAGCTTCCAATAAGTAAATTGATGAGTCTATGGATATGTCTTTGTGGGGTTTTGTGTTTTGCATGTGTATATAAATCTCTTTAAGTCAGGGAGTGTCATTAGTCAGATTGTGTGTGTGTGTGTGTGTGTGTGTGTGTGTGTGTGTGTGTGTGGGGTGTGTGTGTGTGTGTGTGTGTGTGTGTGTGTGTGTGTGTGTGTGTGTGTGTGTGTGTGTGTGTGTGTGTGTGTGTGTGTGTGTGTGTGTGTGTGTGTGTGTGTGTGTGTGTGTGTGTGTAAAGTAGCTGTGTACTGCATGTGCCTTTTTGCATCAGTCAACTAGAGTGTGTTAGTCAGTAACTGTCTGTGTGGCCTTGGTGTTATCCAGCTGGCATGAGTCAGACTTTGGGAGCTCTCGAGTGTGAGCAGAATTCTGATGTCCCCCAAATTCCCCCAGGATGGCATGGCACAAAGCCCTTAATTCCAACTCCACTGCTTTATCATCGTTATATCCCTTTTAGCAACCTAAATGTTAAATCCCAACCACCCCCACCCCATTAACATTACCCACGCACCAAAGACACACAGACACAGCTACACATTTCCCCCACTGACTCGATAGGACCGCCACATTACCCATTCTGAGCAGGCCGGTGTATTCAAATAAGCAGTGCGTTTCTTAAAGGGTGTAAAAATGTAACAATTTGTAAGTCGCTCTGGATAAGAGCGTCTGCTAAATGACTTAAATGTAAATGTAAATGTAATGTAACGTGAATAGAGTCCCCCCACCCACTGGATGTGTTGGTGAATGAACTGTGCAGTCATGCTGCAAACCCAGTGCACTGGGTGCTTTAGTGATCACTCACAATTAGGGAACAGATTCCTATTATTGATCAGATCCCTTTTGCCCTCAGAGCAGCCTCAATTCGCCGGGGCATGGACTCTACAAGGTGTCAAAAGTGTTCCAAGTTGGCTGGATGTCCTTTGGGTGGTGGAACATTCTTCATACACATGGGAAACTGTTGAGCGTGAATAACCCAGCAGTGTTGCCGTTCTTGACAAAAACCGCTGCGCCTGGCACCTACTACCGTACCCCGTTCAAAGGCGCTTAAATCTTTTGTCTTGCCCATTCACGCTTTGTATGGCAAACATACACAATCCATGTCTTTCTCAAGGAAGAGCGAGAGTTGCACCCCTTCTGAAAAAACCTACACTCGATCCCTCCGATGTCAACAACTACAGACCAGTATCCCTTCTTTCTTTTCTCTCCAAAACTCTTGAACGTGCCGTCCTTGGCCAGCTCTCCTGCTATCTCTCTCAGAATGACCTTCTTGATCCAAATCAGTCAGGTTTCAAGACTAGTCATTCAACTGAGACTGCTCTTCTCTGTATCACGGAGGCGCTCCGCACTGCTAAAGCTAACTCTCTCTCCTCTGCTCTCATCCTTCTAGACCTATCGGCTGCCTTCGATACTGTGAACCATCAGATCCTCCTCTCCACCCTCTCCGAGTTGGGCATCTCCGGCGCGGCCCACGCTTGGATTGCGTCCTACCTGACAGGTCGCTCCTACCAGGTGGCGTGGCGAGAATCTGTCTCCTCACCACGCGCTCTCACCACTGGTGTCCCCCAGGGCTCTGTTCTAGGCCCTCTCCTATTCTCGCTATACACCAAGTCACTTGGCTCTGTCATAACCTCACATGGTCTCTCCTATCATTGCTATGCAGACGACACACAATTAATCTTCTCCTTTCCCCCTTCTGATGACCAGGTGGCGAATCGCATCTCTGCATGTCTGGCAGACATATCAGTGTGGATGACGGATCACCACCTCAAGCTGAACCTCGACAAGACGGAGCTGCTCTTCCTCCCGGGGAAGGACTGCCCGTTCCATGATCTCGCCATCACGGTTGACAACTCCATTGTGTCCTCCTCCCAGAGCGCTAAGAACCTTGGCGTGATCCTGGACAACACCCTGTCGTTCTCAACTAACATCAAGGCGGTGGCCCGTTCCTGTAGGTTCATGCTCTACAACATCCGCAGAGTACGACCCTGCCTCACACAGGAAGCGGCGCAGGTCCTAATCCAGGCACTTGTCATCTCCCGTCTGGATTACTGCAACTCGCTGTTGGCTGGGCACCCTGCCTGTGCCATTAAACCCCTACAACTCATCCAGAACGCCGCAGCCCGTCTGGTGTTCAACCTTCCTAAGTTCTCTCACGTCACCCCGCTCCTCCGCTCTCTCCACTGGCTTCCAGTTGAAGCTCGCATCCGCTACAAGACCATGGTGCTTGCCTACGGAGCTGTGAGGGGAACGGCACCTCAGTACCTTCAGGCTCTGATCAGGCCCTACACCCAAACAAGGGCACTGCGTTCATCCACCTCTGGCCTGCTCGCCTCCCTACCACTGAGGAAGTACAGTTCCCGCTCAGCCCAGTCAAAACTGTTCGCTGCTCTGGCACCCCAATGGTGGAACAAACTCCCTCACGACGCCAGGACAGCGGAGTCAATCACCACCTTCCGGAGACACCTGAAACTCCACCTCTTTAAGGAATACCTAGGATAGGATAAAGCAATCCTTCTGACCCCCCCCCCCCCCCCCCTTAAAAGATTTAGATGCACTATTGTAAAGTGGCTGTTCCACTGGATGTCATAAGGTGAATGCACCAATTTGTAAGTCGCTCTGGATAAGAGCGTCTGCTAAATGACTTAAATGTAAATGTAAATGGCTTAAAAATCCTTCTTTAATTAACTTATCTCCTCCCCTTCATCTACACTGATTGTCTACACGTCAATATGGGATCATAGCTTTCACCTGGATTCACCTGGTCAGTCTATGTCATGGCCAGAACAGGAGTTCTTAATGTTTTGTAGACTCACTGTACAGTACATTGCCTTTATTCAAATGCAAGTCTAACTTCGGCTATATAGTCAATGTGAATTCTTTATTTAACCTAAACTATGTAGTACTGTAGGTGGCATTCATGTATCATCAGGCCAATTATCTTTATAATGACTATTCTATCTGCAGATATAGCAGATAGAATAGTAAACTGAGAAGAATAATGTCTACTGACAGCCCACAGTAGATGGCCGAATAACTGTAAAAGTCACATCCAGACCCTTTATTCTTTTTTACAAGCTATTTTACAAGCAACCAGTGATGAGGTTAGAGGAACAGAATCTCAACCTATACACTACATTGCCTGCCTGGATTGTTGCTTCACTTTTATATAGAATCCTGATATTGTGGAAAATCACATCAGGAACTGGAATTAGGTCAAGAAGAACTAAATTAACTCGAAATCAAGGCAGAAATTATTGTTGGTTTTGTAGTAATCCGACTGCGCTTAATGATCAATTACCCAAAGTTCCCATGTAAAACTATGTTTTCTAAGTTTGAAGTTCAGTGACCTATTGCATAACATAAACTGTAAATCCATTAGTAAACATGGGGGTTGTTAGAGTGTGATCTCTACTAATACAGTAGAGAGGAGTGGTGATGATAGAAGTGGGTAAATTGCACATGAACGAAACGGTCTCGAACCTGTGAAGAAAATCATTGGGCAAATCATCCACATCATAACTGTCGGTTGAAATGAAATTGGGGAGCTGATGGATCTGTGGCAGTATCCATAACAGTAGATTGTGAGAATGTGGACAAGCAAATTAACCGTCATCCTGGCAGTCTTCCCTCTCCTACTTGTCTCAGATCCGGTTTCTAGGAAAATGAAGTCTTTTTTGTCCGGTTCCTCAATTACCCTCCATTCAATCTTCCTCAATCCTATGACTGTTGTAATGAAGTATATAAGCAGACAGCATTGATATGTATTCATTTCCCCCCACCCCCAAAACATCCCCACCCCCCAATATCCACACACACACACACACACACACACACACACACACACACACACACACACACACACACACACACACACACACACACACACACACACACACACACACACACACACACACACACAAACTAGAGCTGGGACAATAAACCCCAAAATTATCGATACAGACCGAACCAACCGTTTCTTGAGGGCATTTTACTGCTATCGATAATAATGATAAGTAGCCTTTACTAGAGAAATGTGAAGTTTGAAATGAAACGGGACAATGGTAACCACAACATTCAAAGAGGTAGAAGTAGTTTTAAGTGTAACATTTTAAAAAGTAACTAGTGCACATTAATGTTGTAAACTTGCCGTTCAACTTATCATGATAATTCAGTAAATGTATCATGATATGGATTTTTGTTCATACCGCCAAACTCTCTCACACACACACACACACACACACACACACACACACACACACACACACACACACACACGTTTTCTTCCCTGCTGTGTTGGGCACATGGCCCTTAGCCACAACCACATTTCCATACTCCAAGGAGAGAGGGAGAGGGCTTCCTCTGGGGAAAGAGAGAGAGGGGAGGACGCATCCCAGGCAACCTCAGAAGTGCTTAGACCTGCATCACAAGTGGCTGGAATAACCAATGACTTCACCTTGGTCTGACCAAGAAAGGTAATTTCAGGCTGATGGACTGCAGTATACAGTGTTGGTGATGGGGATGATGGTGGTGGGAAGTGTGTGAGTGTGGAAGTACCTCTGTAAGTGGACTTATGCTTTCTTGAACTGAATCAATGAGGGTTAGTAACAGAGTATTTATATTTTGGCTTATGTAACTCTTTATGGTCAAATAGAATTAAATACTGTGAACATGAACGCACACACCTGACCCACACAGCCTCTCTCCTCTGTAGCTTATCAAACACCAGCTGTCCTAGTCATTTTCGACACCCACCACCACCTCTGCCAGTCTGCCACCCTCCATTACCCGGCCTCGTTCCACCCCACCACCACGCCCACCCTCCAATCCTTTCTCGCGTTACCTCGTATGACTCCATCTGCCCATCTCTAGGGGCAACCCATACCCCCTCACAGGCCCGGGCTGGCAGGAAGCAAAGTTGGGGGGGGGGGGGGGGGAATGAGAAAGAAAGGGGCTATGACAGAGAGATAGGAGGACAAAACTGTACAGAGTGCACTAAGAGAGGAGAGAAACAGAGAGAGGAAGTCAGCAGGAAGGAAGCTTTGGTGTGATTCAGCAGTGCCCCTCCAGCAGGGCAGGACACAACAGAAGGTCCAGCTGAGGAGTGATATTAGCCATATTGCTTTGTGCCTGTGCCACGGGCTGATTAGGCAGAAATGTAGGGCTTCTGAGCGCTTTAAGGGCTTATGGGAGACTGTCAAGGCAAACTGTGGCAACTCTCACAGCAGTACACCAAATCAGTCCACTCTCGTCAGTCAACAACACAAAGATGGTGCGATGACCTATTTAGAAACCAGTGATATCACATTTGCAATGGACAGTCATATTTGCAAGGTTAGTCAAACTGAGAAGAATAACCCAGATACCACAGCATCAAAGCGTCTTTCTTGACAGTCTGGCTGCAAGGAGGATATAGCTACTTGATTGTACATAGGGACATGATTAGGAGACCAGTAACGTCAGGCTGACAACTAGGGCATTATCTGGCCCTGTTAAAACTCAGCTAAGTGTCATCAAAGTGCACCTTTATTCTGATATGCCTCTACTTTCTTTATGGAAGAGATAATAATAATGGTCCTGTGAGGCTCAGTTGGTAGAGCATGGTGCTTGCTAAGCCAAGGTTTGTGGGTTCAATTCCCACAAGGGCCACACATACGAAAATACAGTATATGCTTGCATGACTGTAAGTCGCTTGGATAAAAGTATCTGCTAAACGGCATATATTATGATACAGACCTGCTTATCGTTTCTCTGGTGATTGGTTGGCTGAATATTCAAATGAAAAAGTTTCAAACTGACAAAAATAAGTTAATTATTCTCTCTTTCTTGAACAGCAGAGCGCTGTCATGCACTCACCGTGCCCCCTCTCTCCCTCCACTCCATACAGTAGAGTCCACTTGGGTAGGCCATGCGTGTCACTTCCTCTCTGCTCACCTCACACCTCTCTTCATATTTCAGGGAGCTCCTCATGGCTGTCCCTACCTGGGGCCTGAGTGATGAGTACATCCAGGGGCCAGACTGGGCTTGGGGTGCTCTCTCACACGCAAACGTAAATGTTTACAGTTCCACTTTTCCATGTAAAAGTACAAGGTTTGTTGACATACATGTTGTTGCTTGTTGACGTATCAGACAGGTCCTGATTGGGGCATAGTACTAAACTAGGTTAACGTACTGTATGGGTCGATGTTAGTTCTTTCAAAACGACAACATCAACTTGGAAACAGAAGTGTTGATAAATCAACACTGAGATGTCATGCGTGGAACCCAATCACTTGAAATAGCCTAAACATTGCCATTCCACAAAACATCTGTGTTAGCCCACTCAAATAGCAACTGGCATCAAAAGGTCCAAGCTTTTGACACCCAGTTGTTCCCCGGGCGCCGATGACGTGGATGTCGATTAAGGCAGCCCCCTGCACCTCTCTGATTCAGAAGACACATTTCAGTTGAATGCATTCAGTTGTACAACTGACTAGGTTTCCCATTTTCCCTTTCCAGTTCAGAGATCTGTATGTCTTAATCAATATTTTTTTAAACAAAGCCACTGGTATTAATGTCAATACAGTAGTTGGTTGGGGAAAATAAGCTTTATTCCCTGTCACAGAATGTCCATATGTAGCCAGTTTGGAGTACAGTACAACATATATTTCTATAGGTACAAGTAGGCCTGCAACAACAGTGTGCATTGCCCCCATGCTCCATATGATTTACTTAATAAAATCAGTTTGATCATAAAATCAGTTTGGAGGGAATCCTTACACAGCACTGTAGCAGGTACAATCTGTCTGGATCCTGCTTAACTGTGCTCAGCAAACAATGCATGAGGAAAATGTTATTTTACATTGAATAATTAAGATTGTGGGTTCAAGGGTAAGTTATAATAACTTTATATCAAAAAACTTTCATAAAATTTCCATTTTGACCTACAGAATAGCAATAACAGTAGGATAAAAGAGGTGATAGAAAATATTTAAATTATATATTTGACGAAAAATAGTCTGTATTGTTTAAAACGTTTTTCGAAAATGTCTCTAATTTGCTCTAATTATGGCAAAATGTATTGAGGATTTTATGTTTGACTTATACAACGAAAAACATTTGTTGGCTAATTGATGAACAAAACGTGTTATTTTGCGACAGAAATCTATTCTTATATTTATCAAGGACATGCCAAAAATATATGATTTACAAATCCATCACCTACCTCATTTAAACGACGCACTCAAATGATCCTTTCTGTGTACCTTCGTATTTTGAAGCAGACTCGACAGGTGCAACTTCTAATAAATATTTTCCAACCAAATTTGAATGAAATTAGACAATGAGTTGTCAGGTACTAGGATTCCCCATGTTGAATTGAAAAAGCTAAAGAACGACTTGAGCTCGGTCCGCCAGCGAAGGAAGCAAAGTAAATAGGGATTGGGGGGGCAGAGAATTATGCACACCAAAATCTTGAACAGCCCACTTTCTTCCTCCGACCAAGAACACTTTCCCATTTGCGGGATAATGGAGAAAGGGGGATGTGGAGGGGATAACGAAAAGACAAATCAATCACTCACAAAGATGCAGTTTGAAGGAATCACTTTACGGGGAAATAATATCAGAAGTCAATAGCCTGAATTCAAAGTTGCAAGTCAGTGTGTCAAAGCAGGACTCAGGATGCTTTGTGGTCCGATAAGCAACACATGTGAAGCGCATGATCCCACACCATCTTGCAGCAGAGGGCACCACTGAGAATGCTGAAGTGGGACTACAATAGAGCCCTATAGGCTACCAGCAGCGCCCATTCACATACTCCAGTTACCTATACTACAATTAAAAGATAACAGCACTTCAGTCTGCTGGTTTTTCAATCTTTCAGTTTTATTTAGAGCAATCATGCGTAAATGTTTAAATTGATCAACCAAACAAATTATTTGTTTCCATGCTGCAAATTCAGTGAGAAGAGAACATATGGTGATTTGATTAGGCCTATTCATTGCCTGTCATGAAGAATATGGCCATCGCTGATCACTGATAAAAAGGAGAGGGAATCTTCATTAAAATACTCCTCCTACAAGCTCCCCTGAAATATTGCAAGGCTTAGCAATTCAAGAAATTAGCAATTCATGCAAGACTGAGGGTTAACAGCTAATGGTGAACAATCTAACATTATCCTCATTATGTGCCCCTGCACAAAGGGATTAATTAAGGGTTAGTAATCTGGGATAATCTTGACTAACGTGGATGATAGCAGATGTTTTTGCTCAACCTGTCGACAACATGAAAGGCCAAACAAAGTGTCACAATCACATTGCTTTGAGTTCCATTTGGATGTTTATGCAATTTCAGTTCCCAATTTAACAAATCTCTATGGGATTCATCAAGACCTGTATTGGATTACTTGCACAACAATATTAGTGTGTGGAGGAACTATTTGTCCTTTCACAGCTATCAGAGTTAACCCAGTTCCCTATAAAAGTCAAACACATGATACAGGTTGAAATTACGTGGGAAACGATTATGTACAGATTTCCAACTAGACACAAAGCAGGACCTTGCTTTCTCGTGGACAGGCTGCAGAGTCAGAGTCGTGATTCATGTCTGCTATGCTCACCACTTGTGGACAGAGGGTGGATGCTGGCCACCCACAGAGGTTTTAATGGTCCAACGGTATAAACAGACAGAAATTAGAAAAGTGGGTGTAGCATAGTAGTAGTGCTGAGCAAGAGGTCTTGGTAAGAGGGTGAATACTGCTTTGTTCATAGCCTTGCTCAGCTGACAGTTGCGGCCGAGTGGCAGGCTGTGAAGGAATTTAACATATAGGCATGGTGCGGGACGGTCAACATGGGTGCTGGGAAGCCAGTGGAACGGACGCCGCTGTTGGACTGCAGGCCCAGAGGCATGGATATGATTGTAGGCTGGCTCAGAGAGTCGCCCGATATTTTCGCCATGCACTTCCCACCCCCAGTCTAGTTCATTATTGGTTATTGCGACCATCCATGTCAATGTTATAAATTGATAATGATGTGAGGGCCAAAACATCATTGTAGAAAACACATGTAGGTTACAACTTTAACTTGCTCTGGACATACTTTCATTCCAGGCAACGTTTCCCAATTCATTCAGCTATATCCCTTCATGGCACAAAGACATGCATTCCACCTGCGATTAAATCTGATCACTGACCCGATTGTTCCACTGCTGTAATACTTTACTGCCTTTTCAAATCAACATTAATGAGAACCTGTTTGGCTCATCTCACAGGCTGCATACTTCAGCTGTGTCACTGATGAATGCGTTGGTAGAAGGTCATTTCTCAACCTTACGCAATGACTTCTCTGCACGGCACCTACAGGCATTTTGTGGCAGAATTTAGAGCTCAGGCTTCTCTGCCATTTGTAAAGGTCCACTTTGCGGTGCCTACACAAGTGGGAGAGGAGTTAACAGTGAATATGCATGAGACACAATTTATTCCTTGACATGAAATGGTAAAAACCTTTCTGACAAGAGGAAACGATGAAAAGCTCCAACAAGTCAAAGATTTTTTTGTGAAATGAATTGTCTTTTAACCTCAGTGGATAGTTGTGAAGAGTCAAGATAAAACAAGGGTCCACATAACCAGTGAATGGGTGGCAGCCGGGAAGACTGGCATAGAGTGGCGTGCCCTCTCAGAATCACTGATACATTCTGGAGAGAAGGTGTAATGTCCTGAATTTAGCCATCAGGAGCTCTGGCACAAGCGGTGGCGATACCGTGGTTTTCAGTTGCCTGCTCGGTCAATAGAGGTTAGGCCAAGGCTGACATGAGAAGAACAGAACGGTTCTCTTTGAATAGCTAGCATAGGTCTTCACAGAAGGAGGGGGAAAACAGAACAGCCAAAGGCAGTAGCAGAGTTCACACCCTGACCGGGGCACTGAAGTATAAGTCCACAGTCAGCTCCAACAGATGTCAACAGCAACATGAATCAATGGGATTTCCAGGTGAAATCTTTTTTAGTTTTGACACAAATGCTTTTAATTGAGTATTGCCATTAAGCTAATGCGTCGCTAAATTATCCACTGAAATGAAACTGGACGACAATGCATGATGTTTGTTTAATGACTACTGGGGCTGTAGTCTAATCACATCAGTCTGGCACACTGTTGTGTTGAATGGTGTCTTGGTAACAGTTGTGAGTCAATAGGACCACAGTCTACTTTCACAAGAACCCTTCAAGAAAGATTCTAGAAACCCCTGTTCAATCTCAAGTCCCTGGACAGACATACAATTGCCTCTAATGGTTATTATCAATAAGTAATGTAGGCTTAAAAGTTTGCAATGGTCATTTATTTATTTTTCCCCCCCATGTTTGCCATTACAATGCTTGTTTAAAACCAATTTCATCATTATACTGCAGTTGCATTAAAATCGATTTTACTTTCACCCGTCAAAATGAACATGTACTGAGATACTGTATGTTAACAATTGAATATATAAAATTAGAAGTGTCTGAACAAATAACTCTAGACAATTCAAAGCAAAAAAAATGTATCACAGTACTGTATTAGAAATTCATTAATTAAACCGAGAAAATAGACTGCACCTGTGGCAGAGGACTGCCATCTTGTGGCATAGGTTATCCACCACAAAATAAACTGCAACCCTGAAGGCAATTTTTTTTTTTTACAGAAGTAGAAAAATAGACAAAAGTGGCTGAGGTGAGAAGTGGAAGACCTGATAGTGATTTCTGAATGTTAAAAATGATACGTCCATACCATCTCTCAACCCGTTCACCAGTTCAGTCCATACAGGCTTTAACTGGCTTTTTTTTATTTGGAGGCTAAGGTCCTCTCCCACTCCACCTCCACAACTTTGTACAGTTCCATGGTGGCTTTGGCGTCCTCCACAGACGAGTGCCCCTTCTTCCCAGTCTGAGAACACAAGGGGAATTTCTTCTTACTACAAAATAACATAAGCTACACAATAAGAGGTTTATTAGCTTACTACTTTTGTTGAGACTAGAACAACCCAGACTGAATCACTGTAGATTATATTAAAATCAATCCTGTTTCAATCAGAAGTCTCTTCTCACCTGGATGTTGCGGTTGAACAGGGCCTTGGTGAGTCTTTTCAGTGAGGCCACATCTTTCTCTGGAAAGCCAGCCTTCTGGTTGAGGAGAGGAATGCGGGAGGTGTCCCGCGTTAAGACAGCAGGGTGATTGTAACTTAGGGATTTGAAGTCATTGTGGACAGCATGCCCTATCACCACCTTTCCTGCAAGCATCTTCAGAATCTATAGGAGGGGGAATACAAATAAGAGATCAAATGATATCATGGTCATGTTTAGTAAAGTAAAGGTCCAAATAGAATAGATTAAGGGGCAATTCCACAGTAACGGATTTACGCTTTGACTCAGTTTTTCACTTGAAAATGTATGCCAAACAAAAACCATTGATTTCAAAGTTTAACAAACCATACAACCAATGTTCCCTCAATTTTTTAAATCACTGAGCAAATTTCATGTCTGCTGAGTGCAAACTTGCACGTTGTGAAAATTCAGTGCAACTTCCGGTGCACTGAATCAAATATATTGGCATACACGTACCAGATTAGTCAGTGCTAGAGGGACCTGGCCAGCCAGCGGCAAAGTCACAGCGCGGGGACTGAGACGCAGGGGCCGTCAATGTGGAAGGGGGTCCCGGCACAGTCCCCGGAAGGGGAGGCGACACCCAGGACCGCTGAACCAACCGCAAAGGGAGGTGCCACATTTACCCGAGAGTATCTAGTAAAGGTGCAAGAGGAAGCCCAGGTGCCCGCAGCACAGATCTCAGCGAGGGGCACTCATCTCAGTAGAGCCAAGGACGCAGTCACACCTCGTGTTGAATGTGCCACCACAGATCCCAGCACTGGCAGTAATCGGGGCCACGATCCAGCCCCCAGGACTCTCTCACCATAGCAGACAAAGAGCTGATCTGTTGTTTTCACTGACCGTGCAACTGCTGGGGGGGGGGGGGTCGTAAGCAGACAGGATAAAAGGGATGTTCACATGCCTGTCTGACAGAACCTTCGGGAGGAATGAAGGGTTGGGGCGGAGCAATATACTCCTCCCCCGGGGTCAATCCGGTAGCACTCATAACTTACCGAAAGAGCATGGAGAGGTGTTTCAGGGAGGCAAGCTCCAACGGTTCGAAAGGCGGCTGTGCCAAGACCACATCCAGATCGCCATTGAGCGGATCCTAGCTGGACGCAGGTGACGAACCCCCTTCATAAACCTGGAAACCAAGGGATGGCGCCCCACTGGACTGTCCATCCACCCCACGGCAGGCAGATATAGCAGCCAAATACCCGCTCAGTGTAGAGGCTGTCAAGCCCTCATCCAAGCGAGACTGCAGGTATTGGAGGACATACTGCACCCCGCATGACTCGGGCACAACCTCAATACCAGTGCACTAAGAGAAGAACCGCCAACGCAACTGGTATGCTGCGGTTGTAGCCGGCGCCCTTGCGCTCTGGTGTTCATTACACCCTCCTGTAGTCCTAACATGGATCATTGGTGCCGTTCCGTGGCCAAGCCAACAGACTGAGGCGGTGCAGCCTTGGATGCCACAGAGATCCCCCAGCATGAGACAGCAAATCCAGTCTCAGGGTAAGTTGCCAAGATGTCCCAGACAACAGGGACAGGAGAAGGCTGAACCAGGGTTGTCTGGGCCAGTATGGGGCCACCAGAAGCAGACGATGCTCTGCCATCCTGGTCCTGTCCAGCACAGCCTGGATCAGGGGAAAAGGGGGGAATACATAAAGCTCCAGCCCTGGTCAATCGTGAGCCAGAGCATCCAAGCCCAGAGGCCCTGGTGGCTCCGACATGGAGTACCACAGGGGGAAGTGTGCATTCTCTCCAGGGAGGCAAACAGGTCCACCTGAGCCCTCCCGAACTTCCCCCACAGGTGCTGCACCACCTGTGGATGTAGACTCCAGTCCCAAGGTGGCGGAGCCTCCCTCGAGAGCAAATCCGCTACCACACACAGGATGTCAGGTACGTGTGCTGCGCGTAGAGACGCTAGACAGCCCTGAGAAGGAGCTCCCGTGCTATAAGATTGAGGCGGTGGGACCTCAGTCCACCCTGATGGTTGATGTAAGCCACCACTGTGGTGTTGTCCGTTCTCACCAGGACGTCTTCCTTTCAGATGTGGAAGGAAAGACCGCAGGGCCAGCAGTACAGCTCAGAGCTCTAGTGTATTGATGTGCCTGCTGCTCCAAGGGGGTAGCCAACAGCCGCTGGCCGACCTGCCCTTGGTCACACCCCCCCAGCCAATCTGGGAGGCGTCAGTGTTGACCAGCTCCCGGCGGCACATCCTCAGCATCTCCACCCCACCTGAGAGAAAAGAGCGACAGCGCAATCTCAACAATGCCCTGAGGCCCGCAGCTGGCAGTGACGGTGGTGCTTTGGGTGCAGCCGGTGGAAGTTGAACCACTATTGACTAAGGCCGGAGATGGAGCAGGCCCAGGGGAATCAGCAACGAGGCCGCCGTCAGCAAGTCCAACAGGCGTTGGCAGGTCAGGGCGGATACCACCCGCCTCTGCAGAAAGTGGTCAAGGCAAGATGGATCACCTGAACCCTTCTCGTAGGCAGGCGTGCTCTCATGAGGACTCAGTCCAGTACCATGCCAATGAAGGCCACCCTCTGGGTGGGCGTCAGATGACTACTCTTGCCATTTACAGTAATGCTCAGCCTGCCGATGTGGGTCAGGAGCATGTCTGTCTATAACTTATTGGTAGGTCTACCTTTACTTGTTACTTCTGTGAACTTTCATTATCCTCCTTCCTCATGAGAGAGAAGTTTGAAAATATTTTAAACATGCAGGCTTTTGGTATTGGAAGGCAATATTTATTAAACTTACAGGAGGTAAAAAAACTTACCCAAAACTAAATATAAGTGTTGATAATAATTGGCAGGGGTCTTTAAATTACTATGTTTTGATTTATTTCTGATACCTTTTAAATACTTTTTTTGGTATATGTTTTCTAAGGCCCCTATTCCATCTGTTTATCCAGAAATCAAAGCCATTGCTAATATCACATTTTCAAGATGGGAAATGGTTGAAAAATGTATCTATGCCTTCATTTCCCCCAAATATACTCTTTGCTTTCATTTGACACCAAATGTGATATGCTCATAGGTCCTTTTCGGTGGAAAAAAACATTTTTCATCCTCCTTCGAACATTCTCCTCCGGGAGGCTTCTTACCTCCTTCCTGGCATGTTGAAATGGCATGGCTTTGACCAGTTGATGCCAGGAGATGCCACTCCAACGAGTCCGGTAGTCAGTGACTGCGTTGGTGGGCTTGATGTACCTGTCATACACCACGTCTCCATCATAGGAGACAATACTGCATCGTGCCAGCTCACTGTTGCGACCCTTGGGGCCCGTGCCAACCATCTCACAGTCCATGGCAAGGTACTTCAGGGGGTTACAAAAGAGGGCTGACCCTCTTGGGACAGGGGCGCAGTGGGCAACAGCCCTGGTGGGTGGGGGTTGGTGCCCCGGGGTGATAGTCGAAGTGGATTGCTCAGGATTGGTGGAATTCTTCACAGTAATGGTCAAGGATGTTGAGCTGCTTGTGGATGATGCAGGCTTGGAAGCAACACCTCTGGCATGCTCTGAACTGGGTATGTGATATGAACTTTTACTGTGAGTATTCTGAGTGTGAGCAGAGCTTTTGTTGTGTGCAGCATTGGGTTGAGACGGCCGATTGGCCCTGGGAGGCGGGCCCTGATGTTTATTCCCCTGTCTTTGATAGTGCTGGTTCTGCTTCTTGTTGAGGTAACCCTTTTTCTCCAAGAGTCGCCGCCTGTCGATAAATGCCTTGTGTTTGTTGCTTCCCGATGAGTCCTTACAGGGTCCACTGCTGCCAGAACAGTCCAGGTTTAACATCATGTCCGACATCTTGGAGGGGAATCTTCCTCAACTGGGACTAGGTTTGCTCTTGGATTAAAACTGTTGACGTCCCACTCCCTCCAACTGGACATAAAGGCCTTCACTGCTGTGCAAAATTAGGTTCAAATATTTGTTTTAATCAAATGTCATTCTGACCCAATTGTCATGACATCAATTGAAGCGGTATTGTGATACCTGGACAAAAAGAAAATTGATTTACGTTAAAAAATCAGCTATTATGTCTGAAATTTTGGGAAAACATTCTAGTCATGACAAACAAAGAAGTTAACTAGCCAGCTAGTTCGCTGTTTATATAATCTAGCTAGTTTGGTAACGTTACTAGCTTAGCATGAAACACATTGAGGCCACGTAACTAACTAACCACAATTAAGGTAATGAGGTATTTTGAAAAGTATGAGGTATTTTCGAAAAGTATGTGTAATCCGTGTAGTGTAAATGTTAGCTTGATAGCTAGCTGTTAGGGTGATATTACAGTAGAAAATACGGCTTAGGCGAGCTAGCATTGGGTCCTTGGCTAGCTTACTATCTAGCTCCAGTAATACTAGCTAGCTCTGATGCTAAGCTATTCGAAACAGCGACTCGAACATTAGCTAGCTAGGAATGAAACTTTATTCTCCAGACAGACTAATTTAACTGTATGTCTAAACTCATATTGTGTCCTGAAAATATGGTGCAGAAATCAGCGTTATACAACAAATTACACATATACACCGACCTATAAACATAGCACCATGCTACGACATCCTTAGCAGCTAAACAGTCGATTACTTCCGGTTCAGAGGTCGTGTTGTGAGGAAGAGCTTCTTATCGTCGTTATATAAAACTCTTTCACTCGGTTGTAATAGTGTATTGTTGAAATGTTTAATGTTCACACATTATAACCGGTCAGTTGCTGGTGCGACGGTCTAATGATGTGCTCACCGACACTTTCAGCAGAGCAGCAAAGAGAGTTGGCAAGAAATCTTACATATTTTCTGTCGACATACAAACACATCTCCGATTCCTTCATAATTGTACGTAGCAAGCAACTCATTATATTTCTATGTTTTTTACGTTACGCTGCTGCAGGTTTTTATAAGGTTATTTGATTATAAGATGATCACGTGATATACTGCTATCAAGTCTCGAGTCCTCCGCTCCAGGTTGAAGTTTCCCCTACAGATCTAGGTTTAACTTCCCCTCCCTCAATCCTGACCCAAACCATTATTTGGAAAAATGCTAAACTGACCAAAGGTCAGCGTCTAGAGGCAACTTCACCCTACACCTCCCATTAAGCTTGATCCCTGGATCAAAGGGCCCCTGAATCGATTTCTCTAGCTACTCTTCAATTAATGTGTTATTGATCATGTTTTCTCCTGCCATAGGAATTCTTCAGTGAGGATCTATGGGCTACATTGCCTACCAGATGGCAACAGATCCTCTGTGACCTGTCACCCCCACAAATAGCTGACCTCCTATTGGACAGATTGAATGTGCATCGAAGGTATTCAGTCATACCAGTGTATTTGTTCAATTTGAATTGGATTCTATATCATAAAACAGTTTGAAATAACTTATACAATTGTACTTTTTTTATTTCAGATACTCTTGTGTATGGCCTCTTTCACTATTGGCTTTTCGGGCCACCGCGCATGCCCTGACGTTCCCCAGGACACCCCAGGGCAAGCGGGGACATGAAGTGGGCATGCTGAAGCCAGAGGAGTTCCTGGAGAACAAGAGTCAGAGCTCACTGCTGGGACACATATTTAGGAAACATGTGAAACCCAAGAAGCAGCATGAGATCCGGAGTCTGGGCACGGTAAAGATGTGCATACTCATTTGCATATATATGGATGTGCATACTACTTTTTTATATATGCTGCTGATTCAAATAAGCATTTCAGTTGTTGTTGACACTGATCTGTTCATCTCTCTCCACAGTTGGTGAAGCAGCTGTGTGACCTGACAGACTGCAATAGTGTGGTGGATGTGGGTTCTGGACAGGTAACCTAATATTCAGTCTTGTTATCAGACCTAGGTGTCACACAATATTACTTTTTGTAATCTGCCTAACAATGAGATTTGTCACGGTATATGATTGTGTATCCCTACTGGTCTCCCTAGGGCCATTTGACTCGTTTCTTGTCGTTTGGGCTTGGTCTGTCTGTGACTGGAATTGAGGCTGATTCCACTCTAGTTTCCATGGCATCCAAATATGATGGACAGCTTCTGTGGACGCTGGAGAAGGAGAGGCAGAGGAAGGTAATGCACCAGAACGCTCAGTAAAGTGCAAGAAAGGCACAGTTGATTGGCTCAGACTAGGCATTTTTTGTAAAACCAGAGTTATTAAGCAATTAGGTGAATATTGCTAATATGCAATGTAATGAAGAATTAAATACACTGCTCAAAAAAATAAAGGGAACACTTAAACAACACAATGTAACTCCAAGTCAATCACACTTCTGTGAAATCAAACTGTCCACTTAGGAAGCAACACTGATTGACAATAAATTTCACATGCTGTTGTGCAAATGGAATAGACAAAAGGTGGAAATTATAGGCAATTAGCAAGACACCCCCAATAAAGGAGTGGTTCTGCAGGTTGTGAGCACAGACCACTTCTCAGTTCCTATGCTTCCTGGCTGATGTTTTGGTCACTTTTGAATGCTGGCGGTGCTTTCACTCTAGTGGTAGCATGAGACGGAGTCTACAACCCACACAAGTGGCTCAGGTAGTGCAGCTCATCCAGGATGGCACATCAATGCGAGCTGTGGCAAGAAGGTTTGCTGTGTCTGTCAGCGTAGTGTCCAGAGCATGGAGGCGCTACCAGGAGACAGGCCAGTACATCAGGAGACGTGGAGGAGGCCGTAGGAGGGCAACAACCCAGCAGCAGGACCGCTACCTCCGCCTTTGTGCAAGGAGGAGCACTGCCAGAGCCCTGCAAAATGACCTCCAGCAGGTCACAAATGTGCATGTGTCTGCTCAAACGGTCAGAAACAGACTCCATGAGGGTGGTATGATTGCCCGACGTCCACAGGTGGGGGTTGTGCTTACAGCCCAACACCGTGCAGGACGTTTGACATTTGCCAGAGAACACCAAGATTGGTAAATTCGCCACTGGCGCCCTGTGCTCTTCACAGATGAAAGCAGGTTCACACGCACATGTGACAGACGTGACAGAGTCTGGAGACGCCGTGGAGAACGTTCTGCTGCCTGCAACATCCTCCAGCATGACCGGTTTGGCGGTGGGTCAGTCATGGTGTGGGGTGGCATTTCTTTGGGGGGCCGCACAGCCCTCCATGTGCTCGCCAGAGGTAGCCTGACTGCCATTAGGTACCGAGATGAGATCCTCAGACCCCTTGTGAGACCATATGCTGGTGCGGTTGGCCCTGGGTTCCTCCTAATGCAAGACAATGCTAGACCTCATGTGGCTGGAGTGTGTCAGCAGTTCCTGCAAGAGGAAGGCATTGATGCTATGGACTGGCCCGCCCGTTCCCCAGACCTGAATCCAATTGAGCACATCTGGGACATCATGTCTCGCTCCATCCACCAACGTCACATTGCACCACAGACTGTCCAGGAGTTGGCGGATGCTTTAGTCCAGGTCTGGGAGGAGATCCCCCAGGAGACCATCCGCCACCTCATCAGGAGCATGCCCAGGCGTTGTAGGGAGGTCATACAGGCACGTGGAGGCCACACACACTACTGAGCCTCATTTTGACTTGTTTTAAGGACATTACATCAAAGTTGGATCAGCCTGTAGTATGGTTTTCCACTTTAATTTTGAGTGTGACTCCAAATCCAGACCTCCATGGGTTGATAAATTTGATTTCCATTGATCATTTTTGTGTGATTTTGTTGTCAGCACATTCAACTATGTAAAGAAAAAACTATTTAATAAGAATATTTAATTCATTCAGATCTAGGATGTGTTATTTTAGTGTTCCCTTTATTTTTTTGAGCAGTGTATTTATACTGCTCTTACTCCTTCAGAATGGACCTCCGCTCTCTAGATCTGGCCCCTCACCCTGCCATGTGGCTGGCTGGGTCAACCCCAAAGCATCATGGAAAGACTTCATCAAGCAGGTAGGAAATGGTAAATGTGTCTGTGAGGATCAGACCGCTCCGGCTGGACCCAGTAAGAAGAGACAGCGGGAGTTCATGTCAGAAGCTGATCAGCAACATGGGCACGGAGACCAGCCTGTGTTGACTGCAGAATCAGAATTCCTGGGTTGTTCAGACAATGGCCAGGCTGCATCCCCACTCAAGAATAATGACAATACATGTACAAACTCTTTTACTAGTGTAAAACATGAACCCCGGGCTAGCTCACTCTCGTTTCCAAAACGTCTCTGCAAGACTGAAGCCGGGCAAGGCCCATATGTCCACTCACTCTGCCAAGAGAGTTCATCCACAGAAGATGTTGTCTGCCCTGTAGAAGAGGAGCAGGGATATCCAGATTTTATCCTAACAGGCCTCCATGCCTGCGGGGACCTCAGTGCCACCCTCCTTCGCCACTTTGCCAGCTGCCCTCACGTTCGCGGCATCACCTCAGTGGCGTGCTGCTACATGAAGATCACCACCAGTGAGAACCCCAACCCCCCTGGCCTCATAGCCCCTCCCCTATCCCCTTTGCCCACCAGTGAGGCATCTCACTCAGAGTTTGGCTACCCAATGAGCTCCTGGGTGCAGGGGTTGCCGGGACACCAGCTGTCCTATAAGGCGCGGGAGGGGGCGTGTCACGCCATAGAGGACTACATGCACAGGCTGCGGGAGGAGAGTGGGTTGCTAAGGATGCACTGTTATCGGGCAACCCTAGAGACAGTTATCAGGGAGGCGAAGCCAGAGCTGCGCAGGCCGGGAGTCCAGGCAATAAAGAAAGCACATCTACTACCCTTTACAGAGTGAGTGTTTACCCAAGTTTGTATCCATACCTCTTCAGTCTGTATCATTAGGCAGCAGCTTTCACTGTATGTTAGGATGCAAACTTAAGAAATATATCCTTGCATATGTCTCAGAAACTATTTGGTATTATCCTTGTGTATAATGATCATTTTGATGATCACATTTAGGAATTCAATATCTGCGTTCTCTCTATATCGCCTTTAGGTCAAACATGATCATCTATCTTATATGTACCCCTGACCCCCTCTCACCATGTACCCACAGGTATGCCCGTCTGGGTCTGCCCCGCGTTGGCCTGCCCCCTGACTTGCCCCTGGACACCTGCAGAGTGGAGGCCATGCTGAGGCAGGAGGGTCGTGTGGTGGTCTACTTCAGCCTGGCTCTGCTACTGGCACCGGTGGTGGAGACCCTGGTGCTGCTGGACAGGATGCTATACCTGCAGGAGAAAGGTGAGGAAATGTACAGAGACTGTGTATTATCAGATCTTAATGTATACTGATATTGTATCTGGATTCCATACATCATTTTTTGTGGGCCCAGTGCTAACAGTAAAGGTGTTATTTGTTATTGCCTGATTGTTGGTGTAGGTATAAAGAGTCAGCTGGTGCCACTCTTTGACCCTGCGTTCTCTCCCCGAAACCTGGTACTGATGGCTTTGAAGCAGCCGACAAGCGACAAAGAGACTGAGTGCGCCCTTCCATAACCAAGGACACCTCTAAAACTGTGTGTTGTGTTCAGAGTTTACACCCTTACACTCCAAAGTCCTTGAGCACCAATGAGTAAGTTTAGAAGTGAGTAGCTGTGTCTGAATATCCATACTAGCGTAGTACATACTTCAACTGCATACTATGTACTCATTGTCGCAAACTATTTTGCACGTACCGTCTGAATAGAATAGTAATGGAGTTATAGTTGTCTTGATGTCCTTTGGGTTGTGAACCATACACATGGGAAACGTGTGTGAAAAACCCAGCAGTGTTGCAGTTCTTGACACAAACCAGTGCACTTGGCACCTACTACCATACCCTGTTCAAAGGCACTTAAATCTGGTTTTGGTTTCATTAACATATTTAGTGAAAGCCAAGTGCATATAGAAATGAAATCAAATACCCTAGTACACACACCAAAACTTTTCAAATGTTCAAATCGACAAAAAAACTTAGTCAGGTGCATTGCAAATTCAAAACTGCTGGACAGCAACATAAAACTAAAGCACTGATAATTGGGAACGACATCAGAACAACACTTTAATGAGAACAGATTAACTTTGTGTAAAAAAAAAAAGTTTTCAAAAGATGTAGCCTACGATGCAACACTCATGATCACTTTAAAGAGAACAAAAACTACTTGGCCTACATTACATTTGAACACCACCGCAGAAGCGTTGCTATTTGGCATCTTCCTAATTAAGTTGCCTAATTTTGTTTGGCCCTAGGTCTAAGTAGCCAATCACTCGCAGCCCACCTCTTCCAATGCATTGTGGAAAAATGTGCATCGAATTCTACTAGATGAGCTGAAATGAGTAACATTCAAACCATACTTGATTTTTAAAAATTGCATACTATAAAACGTTGGTTTCCCATACTGAGAATGCGTCATGCACAATTGCATTGTTTCATGTTATTTGGTAATTTTGGTAGCACATCCCCATATCTGGTTGTCAAAGCTGAAATAAGGATGACATCTGGCTATTTAAAGAATACTTGATTTTCAAAATGTTGCATACTATAAAACTTATTTTTGCATACTCAAAATATTTAGGATGCAAGTATGGGTATTCGGACATGGCCAGAGTCAAATTACTAATATTTCATCACAGAATGTGGAAAGAAGTGAAGGGCACTCAACCAACTTGAGTCAAGGTGCAACCCTACACAATGCAACTGCTTTTTCATATTCATGTCTGGACAAAATTGCTTTAAGGGAGAGAATGTGCCCCTTTTGTCAAATTGTGTAAATGAATAAAGACTAGTATTTAGACTTCACCAGATGAATCCTTAGTTATTTTCCAAAGCCTGTTTCCAGTAGTCATTAATTGTTGCCATTGCTCATGAATTTCAGGGATTGACACATTCATCGCTGACACTCATATCGACCTGTAGTTTTGAAGGATTAGTCCAACGTAGCCAATGTATTTTACACAGCAGCAGTCATCCATGAAACCCCTGACCTGTTGCTCATTTTAAGCCGGCAAGCTCTAGACGTCTCAACCTTATCCACAAACCTAGTTTGTTGGTGCTATTCGATTTATTCAATCAGCTAGTTGCACCAACTACTCTGCATCAGTACATCTTGATCAACCACATTTTATACGAACAGTTGCCACATACCATTGGTCGTATCCTACTTGTGTCCATGACTCATGACCACAAATGTGCCATATAGACATTATCTTGATGTACCTCTAACTATTGAACCACAAAGAGTTTGCATTTTACAGTCTGCAGTAGTCATTGTTGCCATTGTTCATGGAAAGAAGTTTGTTACAGGGCGTGTTTAACACATGAGTGAAGCATCCTGACTTAGGTCACAGATGCCAGTTAAGTTGTCAGACTGCAGTGTTCTGTTGCTGCCAACGCATCGTCACACAGAATCTAAAGCAGTTTCTCTTTTGCAAGTTGGATTTTAGCAAGCCTCGCATGTCATTAAGATTGTCTGTCTGGCTGTCTGTGTCTGCATTCTAATCAGTTTCACCAGTCTGCATCGTGGGAACTTGGAAATTGGTTCAGAACTGTTTGGCTAAACAAACAGAAAGGGATAGTTCAGTGCAAATCCTTCACTATAATGTTGGGTGCAGTTTACCATGTTTTTGCATAGGTAGCAGACCAGGGGCCATATGAAGAGTCTCAGTACAAGTGCTCTTCTAGGAGCAAGTCCCTACTGTCCATGTAATCTTAATGTGATCTAAAAGGCAAAACGGATCCTAAATCATGCTCCTGAGAATTGATTCATACGGCCCCAGATTTCACATGCAAAAGACATGTACCGGTAATGTGCATTCAAGTCCACAATGAGCTGAGTAACATATTTAGACAGCAATCACCTTTATTGATCTGAGTAGAATGTTAACTACTAGTGCAATGAGAGTGATCGTACACCGAAACTGGTCAGTCCATTGCAGGATTCTCTACAGCGGCAATCATTTTACAACAGTCAAGAGCCTTTGTTAGAAATCACCATTATGTGACAACATTGAAACCTTTGCCGGTTTCTGTCAAAAAGTATAAAAAAATTCAAGCACACATGTTTGTTTTATTAACAAGGAATATTGAGTAGAACGCCAAGGTCACAGACTGTTTCCAAACTCATTCATTCAGGCTCTCTACAAAGAACTCGTTACAGGCCACGGTCAGCGCAGCAACCAAGATGACAAACTCCTGAAAGTCCACTTCGCCATCTTTGTTTTCATCCAGATCACTCATGATCTTCTCTACTACCATAGGGTCCTTACTTGCCTGAGGGAGAGTAGGAAAGGTTAATGAAATGTAGGTCCAGATCAGAAGCAGCCGCATGACTCTTGGAACAGTTGTAGATAGGAAACAATTGGAATAGGCAATATTCAGAAAATTGCACAAATACAATCAGATGGAAAGAGCTCTCATGCCATATTGTTATACCCATCAAATAATTTCAGATTTGAGAAATGTCTAGGTGATAAGCGTTGTTTCTAGGCAATGCCATAGTATTATTTAAATTATTCTAGTAGAATATGTCTTGAAGGTGATGGGTCCCACAACTGTTCAATAAATCAAGACTTCTCCAATACTTGTTTGTATGACTTGTTTTGGGACAGTTCATTTTGTTAATGTCCATAAAAATGTAATTGATCAGAATGTCATACTGAAACCACACATATCCCTCCCCTTGACAGCATTAGGAATCAAACTCACCGCCAGGAAGTCACTCAGTTCGCCCTGCAACAGATTCTTCAGCTCAACTTTGCTCAGCTTGTACTTGTCCCCTTCTTTTGAGGAGTATGAGTGGAACACTCGAATTAGCCCCTCCATTGCACTCTCGAGTTTGGAACCCATTTTACAGCGCTGTGAATACCTTAAAAAAAAGGGATAGGTCAATCCATGACAGTGTATAAGCTGTATGGACAATTATATTTTACATTAGAAGTCAATTTGCATGAAGTGAACCCCTTACTGGTTCCTGTTTATTTTAACACATTTGTCTGTGTAGACTATTGTAAACTGTATGCAAAACCTACTGGGGCAAGTTTTTTTCTTTGCATTTCATCCAGTTCCAAATGATCATGTGGGTTAAAATCTAGCCGCCTTTCAAATTTGCTCTTTGAAAAACAAAGTACACGCTAAATTATGATCTAGATACAGGCAGCCGATAACTAGCAACCCATGAATTGAAATATTTAAATAATATTGACTCCAGCAGCAACTAGAATTGAAAAATATTGATCCAAAGGAGAATGAGACATTGCTATTGGTTGCCCAGGTGAGCACACGTCACCAATACAGCCCTGGTGGGCCTACACAGAGGAAACCGTCAGACCTTGCTGTTCTCAGGGGTCCAGTATAAACCGCAAAACGATCAGGTATCTCAGTAACTTTATAGATGGTTGCCCAAGCTATTGATTGTTATCCCCAGAGATGCATAAATAATGTAGCCCAGTCTTGTGTGTGGTGGGGGAGTGATGAGTGCAGCTATCCTAGTAATTCAAGCGCTGAAGGGGGGCGGGGGGTAGGCCTAATTTGATTTTATCTTTACTTAACTAGGCAAGTCAGTTAAGAACACATTTTTATTGTCAATGACGGCCTAGGAACAGTGGGTTAACTGCCTTGTTCAGGGGCAGAACGACAGATTTTTACCTTGTCAGCTCGGGGATTCGATCTTGCAACCTTTCGGTTACTAGTCCAACACTAACCACTAGGCTACTTGCCACCCCTAATGTTTGATACCCCTGAATCAAGCAATATGATACATTTAGATTGTGTGGTTCTGTTCCTTACAAATGTGATATAGGCTGTGTGAAAACACCCTCAAGGACATGTGATTACATCAACTCCAAGGGCTGTTGAGGCAATTTGACTGAAAGTACACCGAGTGAACAAAACATAAGGAACACCTGCTCTTTCCATGACAGACTAACCAGGTGAAAGCTATGATCCCTTAATGATGTCACTTGTTAAATACAAGTCAGTGTAGATGAAGGGGAGGAGACAAGTTAAAATAAGAATTGAGACATGGATTGTGTATTTTTATTTAACTAGGGAAGTCAGTTAAGAAAAAAAATCTTATTTACAATGACAGCCTAGGAACAGTGGGTTAACTGCCTTGTTCAGGGGCAGAACGACAGATTAACCTTACGGTTACTGACCCAACACTAACTACTACCTGCCATTCAGAGGGTGAGTCGGTAGACAAAAGATTTGTGCCTTTGAACAGGGTATTGTAGTATGTGCCAGGGGCACCAGTTTGAGTGTGTCAAGAACTGCAACACTGCTGGGTTTTTCCACTCACAACAGTTTCCCGTTTGTATCAAGAATGGTCCACCACCCAAAGGGCATCAAGCCAACTTTACACAATTGTGGGAAGCATTGGCTTCAACATGGGCAAGCATCCCTGTGGAACACTTGACACCTTGCAGAGTCCATGCCCCAACAAATTGCCATAACAAATTGAGGCTATTCTTAGGGTAAAAAGTGTACCTAAAGTTTTGTACACTGTATAGTTAACATAAACCTAATTAAGCCAATTATAAAAAAAGATTGAAAAATGTGCAATAATAAAAAGAGAATCACTATAAAATAAACTCAATGTTACCCCCACCCACAAAAAAAAGAAATAAGATTTCTCTCACCATGTAGCCTATAGGCTGCATGGCACAGAAATGTACATATGCTCAACAAGAAATAGGAATGCAGGTTATGTTAAAAATCTATTGACCACAAACAAGTTCGCTACTCACCTCAACGCCGATGACAAACGAAGCAGAAGTGGCGTCGATCCTCATCTTACCTGTTTTATGCATCTCACCTGTGAGAAATTTAAAATCAGGCGCCTCCCACCGGTGAAACCTGCAACATCACGGATACAAATGGCACAGGTGGACCTAATTCATTTGACCATGTAAGGTTACATTTGGCGGTGCAACTACTAATTACAATTATTATACAGAATGTATTAGCCTACCGCATAAACAATAGAGTATCAGTATACTATCGTATAGGCTGTATTTAACAACGACGTCTTCAAATGATGGGGCCTATTGGTTTAAAGCAACTAAAATGACGGACTTCCATTCCGAGTTTTAGCAGGGTTGTATTCATTACGTCTTGAAGTTGCAACGGAAACCGTTTACGTTTAAAGAACCAAACTGATGGAAACAAAGGAAACGGGAATGGGACCTAACTGAATTTGTCCAATAGAAACTCTTGCCAAACGTTTTCCGTTTGAAGTAGGCTAAACAGGCAACAGACGAAACGTTTTGCAACATAATTAACGTAGTGAATGAATATACCCCATGTAACCCTTATTCTATTGCATTACATGAGCCATTGGACTTTCTCTTTAGTCTTCTGAGGGAAATGACATGACGCTTCCCAAATGCTCTGTCTAAACGCAAATAGGCTTATGCGTTGCACGAAGAGATACCGTTTTGGAAATATTTGGAATAACTTTCACGTCTGTGAGAAAGTATTTATAAAAAAAAATAAAGGTTAAATGACTACACACCTTTTAAGGATTAGAGTTCCCATGCCGGGCGGCTGGATTAGAGTTCCCATGCCGGGCGGACATATTTCCATGTTATAGCGCTTGTTTAGGCCCACGGAAGACAGGCGACCGTGAGAAGTGTGCAGGAGGGCATGAAACAAAGGAATATGTAGTATTGGTGGAAACAGTTGTGTGTTAACTGTGGGGGTACCCATGATGATGAGGGTCAGAAGTTTCCAGTGAGAGAAAGGCAGGCTGAAGTTGCCAGGATCAGAGTAGTACAGAAGGTGTGGTATGCTGAGAGTGAAGAGAGTAGGAGAGGAAGATGGGTACAGGGCTAGAGATCCTGAGAGGATCCCTGTGAGGAGGCTGAGGCCAACAGAGAGTGAGGCATAGCCATGGTTATCAACTGTACCACAGAAATGGAACGTAAATCACATAAAATATATGTTGTGGTGGCAGCTGCAGAGAAGTACTTGGGTGTACAAGATTTTACTGCAGAAGATTTACAAGGTGTGTTTAATGATAGTGTCTCGTCCTCCCAGGATGTCGTCCCTGGTGTAGGATTCAGATAGAGCCAAGTAGTGGAAAAGTGGTGAAGTTTTTAATGGGTGTAAGGTTAGTTGGTCCCTTTTCCCCGTCCCCTTCCCTTTTTGTGTCACAAAGTGTAATGAATTCACACTCCAGAATAGTAGGCGGAAACACAGGCCTAGATAAGAGAAATAGATGAATAGGGAGGCTGTGACCGGCCTCACACTCCAGTACACTAGGTAGCGGTGTATGTACCTTTCAGTTTATTGTGGTCCTCCAATACAAATTTGAAGAAGAAGAGAAGAAGATGTGATCACCTCTTCTAATTAGCTATCGAAGCATCTCCTAACACTCCTAATACTGTCGGCTGCAACTGTGTTAAAAGCGGTTAAAACAGTGTACAGTAAGTGTTTATTTAGCATTTGTGAGATTATTTTGATGTGAAAGTGAAAGGCTTTATGTTTCCAAAACCGTATCGCAAGGGAGGATTGTTAACGTTTCTAAATGTTAAAACAGAGCGTCAGGATTGTAATTCACATGGGGCCAGCTGTCTTCCATACCATCTGCTGAGAACCCAAGACAGGGACCGGCTGTAAGCAGAGAGGAAGAGGCGAAGCAAGAGGTTTTACTCTGCCCAAAATCTGTCCACGAAAAATAAGCCCCTGAATTTATGCACAAACTTACAGAAACCGTCTCAGGGAAGCTCATCTGCGTGCTCGTCGTCCTCACCTGGGTATTGACCTGACTGCAGTTGAGCGTTGTAACCGACTTCAGTGGGGAAATGCTCACCTTCGATGGCCACTAGCACACTGGAGAAGTGTGTTCTACAAGGAAGAATCCCAGTCTCAACTGTACGGGGCAGATGGCAGACGTTGTGTGGGCGAGCGGTTCGCTGACGTCAACGTTGTGAACAGTGCCCCATGGTGGCGGTTGGGTTATGGTATAGGCAGGCATAAGCTTTGGACAACTAACACAATTGCATTTTATCGATGGAAATTTGAATGCACAGAGATATCGTGACGAGATCCTGAGGCTCATTGTCGTGCCATTCATCCGCCGCCATCAGCTCAAGTTTCAGCATGATCATGCACAGCACCATGTCGCAATGATCTGTACGCAATTCCTGGAAGCTGGAAATGTCCCAGTTCTCCCATGGCCTGAATTCTCACCAGACATGTCACCCATTGAGCATGCTTTGGATGCTCTGGATAGACGTGTACGACAGCGTTTTCCAGTTCCTGCCAATTACCGCACAGCATCTTCGCACAGCCATTGAAGAGGAGTGGGACAACATTCCACAGGTCACAATCAACAGCCTGATCAACTCTATGCGAAGGAGATGTGCCGCACTTCATGAGGTAAATGGTGGTCACACCAGATATTGACTGGTTTTCCACGCCCCTACCTTTTAAAAAAAAATATCTATGATCAACAGATGCATACCTGTATTCACAGTCATGTGAAATCCATAGATTGGAACATAATTCATTTATTTAAATTGACTGACTTCCATAGATGAACTGTAACTTAGTAAAATCTTTGAAATTGTTGCATGTTGTGTTTATATTTTTAGTCAGTATAAATTGAATCCTAATTTAGGGGATAGGCGTACATTAGCCATGGGATATGACAGCAACAGGTCAGATACGTATAGGTCTACTACAGTATGTTCCATACATTCACTCTCTCTCTCACACCATTGTCCCTTGCTGGGCACCCAAAATGGTTTGCCAGCATTTATCACCTCAAATGACATCACATGGAAATAATCTCCCTCTGTATGCTTCTGCGCTCATATCAGACGCTAACTACCAAATTCAAATCAGCTGTAGCCGATGAATGAGCCATCTTTCATCACACATGCTATATTCTATGAGATTGTAATTCATTCATATGCTAATGTACACATTGACATACAGTGTCTGTCCTTCTGTCCTTTTTCAAGATTACACGCTCTTATGCTATGACTATGGTAGATTAGATAAACACACGCAATAAAACAAACACTACTTCTAAAGTATATTTGCAGAATACAAAACCAAGGGGTCAATTAAGTGATAATGCCTGAGAAGCCGTGGTTTATAGGATATCTTGGCAAAGGTGTTAGGCCTGATATGTGGTAACTGTCCATGTGGTCAGAATACAGACCTCTGTCATAAGTATTCACATGTCATATACTTTGCGTACTACTTTGTAGGCTATACTTTGCTTAACCTTCCAAGATTAGACAGCTCCAGGACAAATACTGTAAGTCTGGTGGAAGTCATTCATCGAGGCTTGGCCATATCAAGGCCACAAAGGCGGGCTGTGCGGAGTGCGTTTCCGAGGTGATCTCACTTAAGTAGATGTCAACCTGAGTGACCCGGAAAAGGAGCACTCACCTTTCCCTTCTGTGTGGGAAACTAAAGCCACCATCTCTCATTACTGTGCAGAGAAGCAGAACCAACTGTTAGAATCTCTTACAGCCTGTGCCATCTTCAACTTAATCGTACCTTCAATTATCTTGTTGATCAGCACAGTTCACACGTATTATTCCAGAATACTGAAAATACAGGTAGCAATGATCATGCACATGGGATTGAAAAATGCATAGAGTGATACCATGTTTTCTTCTTATGTTCTGTGCTCAGGTGGCAATTTCTGTAAATAGCCAGCACATAATACATTTTGATTTAGTCTGGGTAGCAATTTTCTCATTTAACAATTGGAAAAACACAAAAGGAGACGTACTAGAATAGGAACAGCCATATTTAATACTGTACATCAAATCAACTTTCAAATATTTAGATATTGAATCTGGAAGCATTGCAAGATATCAAAATTGTATAAAATAAAAATATATACCCAGATAGTAATATCCCATGCGAAAGGATCTCAGCATATTCTTACCAGAATCGTTATTAAAATCAATCTGAACTTCATGTGACCCCTGTCATGTGTCATGTTTGTTGTCTTGCTGGGCATATAACTACAGGCAGATGCTGTTTGTTATATCATGTCTGACATCTGCCAGTTTCTGTGATTTAAGTCGGATCTCTTCCTCAAAACACACAGACACACACACACCAACTAAATGTGACTTCCAGAAAATGTAAAAAGGTGTCATCTATTGGTCACTTGTAAATATTGCCAGGTTTCACAAAGCAGCCCTTCACACTGATATTGTAAAACAGAATTACACTGCATTTTAACACATCCCTATTTCTAAATACCCACTCAACAGTCAAGTATAAAACACACCATTGTTTTATTAGAGTTATTGGCTTAAATTAATTTGCATTAGGCAATATGTTATGATAAGCAATTAACTCATTTGTTATTTACTTAATTAGTAAATACCATTCACATTAACAATAACATTCACATGTACATTAAAACATGTAAAGAGTATAGAAAAGTAAAACATATTTAGGAAACTATATTTAATTATTATAATGTATTTATATTGTTTTAAATATTTGGATCACATTGTTTCTCAATATTACTGGACATGAACACATTGCATAAGCTACATTTTTCATTCTAAACAACTGTCATTTAACATGCAGTCCCCACTGGTTCCCTCTTTCATATGAGATTTGTGGCTTGCATACCCTTTGAAATGGCAGAGCAGATTCTACATGGCATGTGTATGTGCACGTGCACATAAAATGTCATTTGCTTTGGATTAAAGTGTCTGCTAAATGGCATCCATTTTGTGTTACAGTAATTGTGATCAGTGGCCGAGTGGTGTTGGGAGTGTAACCACGCTGCATGACACCTGTCACCACATCTCCCTGGCACCTTGCTTGTTATCTCAAGTGTGACACGGGAGATCCCATTTGAGCTGTTGAGTTTGTGGTCTTTCAACACCTGTCAGCAGGGCAATTGGCCTGGGTCGCTTAGAGAGCACATGGGACAGAGAGCTTACAGTGCCTATAGAAAATGTCTACACCCCCCTTGGATTTCTTCACTTTTTATTGTGTTACAAAGTGGAATTAAAAATGATTTAATGGTCTTTTTTTTGTCAATGATCTACACAAAATACTCAGTCAAAGTTTTTTTTAACATCATTGAAAAATTTAACATTCATACACCTTGATTAGATACGTTTTCACCCCCCCTGAGTCAATACATGTTAGAAACACCTTTGGCACTGATTACAGATGTGAGTCTTCTTGGGTAAGTCTTATACGAGCTTTGCACACCTGTATTGTGCAATATTTCCCCATTATTCTTTTCAAAATTCTTCAAGTTCTGGGAAGGTGTTGGGGATCATGGCTAGAAAGTCATTTTCAAGTCTTGCCCTAGATTTTCAAGCAGATTTAAGTAATTTGTAACTTGTCTTCTTGGTAAACAACTCCAGTGTAGATTTGGCCTTGTGTTTTAAGTTATTGTACTGCTTCAAGGTGAACTCCTCTCCCAGTGTCTGGTGTAAAGCAGACTAAAGCAGGTTTTCCTCTACGATTTTGCCTGTGCTTAGCCCCATCCGATTTATTTTTATCCTGAACAATTCACCAGTATTTGCCGATGTCAAGCATACCCATACCATGATACAGACACCACCGTGCTTGCAAATAAGGAGGCAGTTACTCAGTGATTTGTTGTGTTGGACTTTCCCCAAAGATAAGGCTTTGCATTTAGTCCAAAAACTGTATTCCTTTGCCGTGTTTCTTTTTCTTTCAGTATTACTTTAGTGCCTTGTTGCATACATATGCATGTTTTGGAAAAAATTATATTCTGTGTATTTGTATTATTCTTTATCTCTGTCATTTAGGTCATTATTGTGAAGTCACTACAATGTTGTTGATCCATCCTCCGTTTTCTCCCATCACAGCCATTGAACTCTGTAGCTGTTTTAAAATCAGCAATGTCCGCATGTTGACATCCCTAAGCAGTTTCCTTGTTATCCTGCAGCTCAGTTCAGAAGGACGACTGTTTCTTTGATGTGTCTGGGTTGTTTGATACATCCTCCACAGCATACTTATTAACTTGGCCATGCTTAAAGATATATTCAATGTCTGATTTGTTATTGTTACCCATCTACCAATCACTGCCCTTCTTTCAAAAAGATCCTTGGTCTTTGTAGTTGAATCTGTGCTTGAAATTCAATACTTGACTGAGGGACCTTACAGATGTGTGTGTGTGTGTGTGTATGCATGTATGTATGGGAGACAGAGGAAAGGGTAGTCCTTCAGAAATCACATCAACCCCTATTATTTCACACAGAATGAGTCCATATAACTTATTATGAGATTTGTTAAGCCGATTTTTACTTCTGAACTAAATGCAATGACCATATTTTAGTTATTTAATTTGTGTTCATTTGTAAACATTTGTAGAACTTTTTTTTCACTTTGACATTATGGAGTATTTTGTGTAGATCAATGACAATAAAATTACAATTAAATATATTTCAATCCCGCTTTGTATCGCAACAAAATGTAAAGAGTTCAAGGGGGAGTAAGCACTGTACATGTCAGAAGGGTGGGTGGCAGACGAATCATGTTATTCACTGTCATCATTATGAAACACTTGCTAATGCTACCAGCAGCTTGGAAAACACATTATCTGCCACAGCATGGCCAAGAAGTCACTCAAGCTCAGCACTTCAGAGAGAGATTGGTCTTGGGACACTTTACACATTAAAAGCTACATGCTTGGCTTATTTTGTCTCATGCCACGGCTACAGGGATCGGTCTTTGCCCATAAAACTCTGCACTTCTCGCTGAAAGATTTTTGATCTCCTGAGGAACTACTTTGTGGAGCTCTGCTTCTCTGTCTAAATTTGGCATAGCTATCGCTGGCTTCCCATCCTCTAGAGGAAGCTCTATCACAGGCACAGCGCCCACTGAGGATACACTGCTGCTCCTACCACTAAGAGCCTGCTCTCTAGTCACTGTGGGCTTGCCCAGGCAGCTCCTAAGTTGAGCCCAGAAGAAGGTCTGCTGCTTGGCTTGCTGGGGCCACTCTAGGTACGTTTTGGTGTTCAGCATCTTCTTGAGCTTACAATACTTGCTGGGCAGAGATTCAGGGTCGATGGGCTCTTTAACCACCAGAATAACATCGCTGAAGGTCTTGCCGATGGCTCTTTGCTGAGCAAAGTAGAGCTCGTAGTTGCACCAATCGCTGTTCACAAAGTGGTGTGACAACACAAATATGACCTGGATTTGGAAACAAAAAATTCAGAGGATAGGATGTATTCATTTAGGCAAATGTGCAGGAATCAGGATACAAACCTAAACAAAACATACATCTGACATTTTGTGTTGTTCAATTGACCTTTTATATTCAAAAGTCTGTTACTATTTATTTGTTAAAACACCTCTAACTTGTCTTGGTGGGTCCTCAACCTTACCTTTTCGCTGCTCTCCATATTTTCAATGATGTTGTCGATGATCCATTTTCCTGGCATGAAGTCTCTCTCATGGATACAGAGTCGGTAGGGGGGCTTGCTGTTCTCCAAGCAGGGCAACAACTGGTCCCTGACCCAGTCTGCATCTGGGTGGCTGTAGGAGATGAATGCATGGTAAGCATAGATCTGTGATTTTCCAGATGTTCCTTCCTGATGAGCCCTGTATTTGGCTCTGAGGATCTGATATGTGGCTTTGGTGTACCAGGGAACATTGAATATGTAGCATATAAGCATCAACACTAAAACCACAGCAGCAGTAGTAGCCACACAGATGATGATGACCAGTCTGATATCGCAGGCCACATGACCCGGGAAGAAATTTGCCACAGCGGTATTGAGCAGGGCCTCTGGATGGTAACACTTGTAGTTCTCTGGCCAGTCAGTGATGTTGACCTTCCCCTTGGAAATTGTGTCCTGGATGAAGGCGTGGAGGTCGCAGGTGCAGTGGAATGGGTTGTTCCCTGCTGTCAGTCGAGAAAGCTGGGGCATGTCCTGGAAGGAGCCCATGCTGATGAGCCCAAAGGAGTTCCCATCCAGAGCCAGTGACTGCAAGGAGCGACTTCTCCACCCAGAGGGGATGAACTTGATCTTGTTCCCATTGAGCAGGAGCTCCTTGAGGCTGATGGTTTGTTGGAAGTAGGCCATGTCCAGCTGGTCCAGGTCACAGTACGAGAGGTCCAGGAATTGTACTGTGGTGGGCAGACACTGGAGGGCACCACTTTCGAATCGGTTGTGGTGAGCGATCACATGGGTGATGTTCTGCATCCAGTTACAGTTGTGACTCTTCTCAGCAGAGCCCAGCATGTTGTGGCTAACATCCATGACCTTCAACTGTTTGAACTCCCTGGTCAGGGAGGCTAAGTCCTGAAGGCTGGTCAGTTGGTTGGTGCTGACATTGAAGGAACGAAGAGCCGGCATGTTGCCCCTGTAGTCACATCTCTGGTTGAAGAGGATGTTGTCCTGCAGGCGGTTGTTTGATATGTCCAAAACCTCCATGCCTTCCATATTAAGCCAGGCATCGCAAGGCACAGATTTGAAGTTGACATTCTGAATGGACAGCAGTCGGACTTTGTTGAACCATGTGAAGCGCCAGTCGAATCGCAAAATATCTGGATTGCTGATGTGCCTGAGGAGTAATGGAGAAAAAACATGTAAGCATGAAAAAAACGTGTGGTCAAGATGATAACATAATTGGTACTTTCACACTACATAGATATGGAGACAGATTTCAATTGATGAAAAAATACACTTGTGACTATGAACCTGTATTTGTTTTTGCATCTTCTGGGTAGAAATGTCTGCATAGTGCTTTTGTAATATAATAGTAGAATAAGATATGCTTACCACAGATTTAGTCTACTCAGAGCAAGGTCTTTGATACTGGAGCCCAAGCCATTATCCACAAAGTTGGGCGAGCGAGCAAAGTCAATGTATTGAAGTGTCAGACGTTTAAGGGGGGTGACCTGTAGATTAAACAGAGCCATCCTCATAAGCTTCTCATTGAATTTTCCACGGTGAAAGATGAGCGAATCTACTTTGATGTCTTGCAAGCCTCTGAAAATATCCTCATCTCCCAAGTAATACATGAACTCAAAGAGGTTCCTGAATTGGATGAGACTGAAAGTCTTGTTGGCCAAGTCTCGTAGAATCAAAGGTAGGAAATTCGGCTTCTGATCTATGGCCATGTCAAAACCCATTCTACCTGTCTGGATCACCTTCAGACTACCCGGTTCATAGTAACTGATATTTGATGAAGTTTTAATAGCAAAGTCCTGCAACTGAATGTTCCTCAATGCCTGGAAGTCCCCTTTCCTTAGACCCTTGACCAAGGGGCCGCCCATGGACAGGGCCTTGAGGTGGGTCAATCTGGAGAAAACGTCAGCTGACAATGTGGCCTGGGTGTAAAGGTTATTCGACATAAGGAGTTCCCTTAGATTAAAGAGGTCCCGCAAGGCGTTGGCAGGGATTTCCTCTAGGGAGTTGTTAAAGATGTTAAGATGCTCCAGGAGGGGGTTGTTGTGGAAGGCACGGTCCTCAATCACAGAGATGTTGTTGAACTGCAGCTCGAGGACACGAAGATGAGGTAGGCGAGAAAAGTAATTAACACGAATGGCATGAAGTTCATTGTAGGAGAGATCTATCCTTTCAAGCGTGGAAGGGAGGTGCTTCCATGGAACATGATCCAGTCGCTGACCAAGGCAGTTTGCAGAGCGACCAGAGTTGTAGACTTGACAGGGGCCTCTCTTATCATTCGAAGCAGGGGTTGGTGAGGCAAGGATCACAAGAAGTGGCGGACTAAACCACACAAAACCCAGTAGAATCATTGTGTGCGTGTACATTTTGGATCTGTAAAGGAATGTAAAAATCTGTCAAGATGAACAAATTACAAGATTGACAAGATTGTTAGCAAACATCTATTGCATTCTCTAGGTCTTTATCATTTGAAGTTTGACTATAGTCTCCTCTTTACGTCCTTCAATCCTCAATTGCAACTAGAGGAAATAGGGAGGGAGAAAATAGATTTCACTCTGATGTTACCCAGTATTTATGTGTCTGTGCCCAACTTTACCCACACATTTCTGTTTCAAAGCCAAGAGAAGGGATTTGTGAAATATCGCCATGACACTCTTATCTATGGATACATGTTTGGTTCTACAGCTGCACCATCGTGAGCATCCTGACTGGTTGCATCACTGCCTGGTATGGCAACTGCTCGGCCTCCGACAGCAAGGTACTACAGAGGGTAGTGTGAACGGCCCAGTACATCACTGGGGCCAAGTTTCCTGCTATCCAGGACCTCTATACCAAGCGGTGTCAGAGGAAGGCCCTAAAAATTGTCAAAGACTCCACCCACCCTAGTCATAGACTGTTTTCTCTGCTACCGCACAGCAAGCGTACCGGAGCGCCAAGTCTAGGTCCAAGAGGCTTCTAAACAGCTTCTACCCCCAAGCCATAAGACTCCTGAACATCTAGTCAAATGGCTACCCAGACTATTCACATTGCCCCCCCCCCCCCCCCCCCCCCCCCCTCCACACCACTGCCACTCTCTGTTGTCATCTATGCATAGTCACTTTAATTAACTCTACCTACATGTACATACTACCTCAACTAACCGGTGCCCCTGCACATTGACTCTGTACCGGCACCCCCCTGTATATATTGTTATTTTTTACTGCTCCTCTTTAATTACTTGTTACTTTTATCTCTTATTCTTATCCATATTTTTTTTAACTGCACTGTCGGTTAGGGGCTCGTAAGTAAGCATTTCACTGTAAGGTCTACCACCTGTTGTATTCGGTGCATGTGACAAATAAAATGTGATTTGATTTGATGTTTACATCCATGTTTACCATCACTGTCTTGATTATTACAGGTTGAATAGTAACATACTTGCAGTGAAGAATGGTCCAACAGTTAGGCTTTAGTGTAGAAGTCAGCAAAGTATTGATAATATAGGCAAAAAGCAACCAGATGAAGAATACCAACAACCAATCATTTCCTGCCCATTATGTATAGTTCTTGCTTTGTGGGCAATAAAATGAGGAAATGCCAATTGAACGTGAGATTTCTCAACATGTTAGTTCTGGCATGCACACCACCTGATCTATTGACTTAGTTCAGAAGTGAAATGCTCAAATTTCCATAGCAAAACTAAAAAAGGATATATGCAATTCTAGGGGGCTATTTCCAGGACCCAGATTTAAACCTATTGATGGGCTAAAATGCATGCTCAATGGAGAACCTTTAAAGTATATTTAAAGATACATCTTTTAAAAACATTTAACTGTGCCTGTTAGTGGAGGTGATGCTGTTATCTGTTCAAGACCAGCTGATGTGTTGGTATGCCTTACACAAGGGAGTGAACTGCTTCATCCTCCTTGACTGAGATGAAAATCCTCTTGCAGACTAATTCTCATGACTGAATGTTTCTACTAACCCTCATAAGACACAGTACTCTGCTCATGGCTGTTAGGTACAATCCCCCAAGTTCTCATAATCCTTTCCTTCATTTATACTACAAACCAACGGTAACTCACTGTTTTGGCATTACCTTCACGTGGGCAATATATCATGTTTTGTTACCATGTAGAACAAACAGTTTTAGTAAAATTGTATCCAGTGAGGGAGTAAACATTTATGTAATGAATAAATATTGACTGGCTTCAGAATTATTGCTTCATTATATTTACACCTGACTTATCGGCCAACACTTTCTTCACCAATATTTAAGAAAATAACTGATTGTCGTGGATGACATATTCTGACATCTCATCAAAGTGAACCAGTGAACCCTTTGACTGTTGTTCTATAGGCCAATGGTTCCCAAACTGTGGGGCGCAAACTAAGTCCGGCTTTAAACTTACTATTGAAAGTTGTAATAGTAGAATGCACAAGGTGCAATTTCAAAATTGGGTAGTGCATCATCACTTCCGCTTTTCATATTAGTCATAGCATACCTTAGAGAGCTATTTATAACTTGTCAGAAATGTCCAGATCAGCTAGCTCATGTCAGCTAATGTTTTTTATGTCGTTTTTTTAGCCCATAAATATTGTTGTAATTTTTGTCACTCAAATATCAGATGAATACACATTAGACATGGCAAAATGTATAGAATTGCAAGTAAATTAGCTTTAAAACTGCAAAATGTTATTTGCACCCCATGACAAAATGTGTAGAATTGCAGGAAATGAGCTTTAAACCTGCAAAATTCTATTCACCAACAAGAGGGCTGTGAACAGTTTGTGTCATGAACAGTGCTTGTGCCCATAGAAATAGACGTGGCGTGGGATGTTCCCCAATGCTGGAAGAGGGGCCCCGAGTGAAAAAGTTTGGGAACCCCTGCTATGGCCTACAGTAAGTTTGGTATTCTATCAATGTTTTATGATATTTTGAATAATTCCAACTGATGAAACATAAAACAAAAACATTTTATTTTCAGAAGCCGTTGCTTTTCTCAATAAAGATTCTGGATTTTTATTTTATTTTATCTGTGGCATATTGTATTTTCTGATAACAAAATGTCTAAGGTATTCAATTAGCCTCCACTTTGTTTACTGTATACATTGGATAGCATATACTTAGGCTATGGAATACTTCCTGGAGACCAGCAATTGCGACTAACCCTTTCAAACATCAGGTCAGAGTTCTGCTCTCAATATAGAGGTAAATATTTAGGTAATGAATGCCTTCTTTCTGCTGGAGGGGTCAATTTATGATGTTTATAATTCATTGGGCAGTCTGTTAGACTGTCTTCATCTTTATCTTGGCCTCTTTTTCTGAGGGGCATCGCCGTCACTGACATTCATATCTGGCAGGGTTCCTTGACTCGTAAATATTTCCTTACTATGTGGGGTTGTTTTGTAATTTAACATAGAGGAAATATGCCCTTCTATGTTTCTATGGGTGTAAAAAAAAAAACATAGCTTTATTTCACAATGATACCTACATATATCATATATATATCATATATCAGTTCTCTAGCCAACACTGATAGCTATTCCTACAAATTTATGAAAAAAAGATAAACCATGTCATTAATATTGATTCAGTAAAATGCCTTACATGAATATAACCCCATCACAAAATAATAACCCAGCATAATGACCAAAATAAAGCATAGGCCAATCATGAAATGGTTCAATGTAAGTATTTACTAATCTTATTGTTATTGTACCAGGAACTCAGGAAAGGTCTTCCTCCTTTAAAAACTGCTTAGATTAACACTAGACCTTGCAGAGTGATTAAATCAATACAAGCCAACTATAACTGAGTGATTGATTAATGTCCCAGGGACCAATGTCAGACCGCATGGTAACTCATAAATATGACGCAAAGAGTGGCTGATGAGAAGGGGAGGATTTTTTACTGGAAAGTAGGAGGAGCTTCCTTCTAAAGCCGGTCTCTATTTACTTAATGTTACTACTTACCACCAGGTCAGAGCAGTCAACCCTGAGCTATGTGCCTCTAACCTACATGTTTAGAGTATTAATAGGCTACATGAACTCTTAGTTAGCCTGGTTAGCCATTAACTCACTGGTTGTGTGCTTCTGAATGTCTAATACTGGGATCAGATGACTTGCCTGCCCAAATATGTGTGATTTACACTACAAATACAAAACTTAACTTTTGATAGGCTAATTATTATCTACAAATGAGTGACATACAGTACCAGTCAAAAGTTTGGACACACCTACTCATTCCAGGGTTTTTCTTAATTTTTTTACAATTTTCTACAATGTAGAATAATAGTGAAGACATCAAAACTATGAAATAACACATATGGAATCATGTAGTTACCAAAAAAGTGTTAAAACAAATCAAAATATATTTAATATTTGAGATTCTTCAAAGTAGCCACCCTTTGTGTTGATGACAGCTTTGCACATTGCTCCCAGGTAATGACTTGCCCCAAACTATTCTGTCATGGTACTGTCTGTTGTCTGATTGCCTGACACGCATACTGTTAAGTTATGACTTTGACTTGAGCTATAGTTTTTAGAATTATATTTCATATTTTTTCATACAGGTTAGTCTCATTGACAGAATCTGTTTTTTCAAGAGAACTGGTCAAAGGTCTTCAATATAAAGTTGTACCCTGACACATTAACATTAAATACATATGTGATAAAATGTCTCAATTGCACAGACTGCACGAAACCATGGCACTCACGTGAGTCCTTCAGTTAGTTAGCACAATATTAATGGAGTCAAACGCACCCTCATCCACCTGGCAGATCACTGTTCCTGAACTTGAGGGAAACATTTGACAGAGCAAAGCTCATGATGGTGACTCCTTCTATAATCGCAGTGTGGTTCTATAATTGTCTTATACAGCCTGTCTAGACATGCTTACTTTAACTTGTTTGATTTCTCAGTCACTTAAACAGTTCAAATTTGCATATCTAGATTTTTTTCCCTTGATGCCAAACTGTTTGGTATTTGTGAAAACATCCCTTAGCGCAAAAATAGTTATTGCTAAAATATTTGAGGTAATGTGAATCTCCAAAATATCTAAATTTGTGAAAATGGCTGGTGCTATCACCATCTCCCTACTGTGAATATCTTCATACTGTTAAAATGATCAACATTTTACATAAAGTAGTCAGACAAACTCTCAGAACTCACCTTAAGATGAAATATTAGTGAACCAATTCAGCCCTTCAGTTACTTGTTTTCAACAACACATTAACATGTGTTGTCAGTGACTGGTCATGAAGGAAGAAGACTAGCCCTTTAAGTCTTATTTTCCACATTGCTCTGTTTGTAAGCGCTCAGGAATGTGGAATGTGGGGGATAAAGCCATTCCCTTTCCTGCAGGCAGTGCTTGACTTGTTCAGGAGCCTACTGGAGCTGAGTACCGGCACCTCAAATGTTCTACCGCACCTCATAGAATATTAGCTCAAAAGTATTGCAGAGCTCCTGCACCTAAATATAAGAGGAACCTGCACCCAAAATGAGTACCGGCACCTATTTCCGTCCAAGTCAAGCACTACTGCCAGGGTTTGCAACCTTTAATTGCATTCATTGTCTTTTGAGGTGACTGTGGGGAAAATAAGATATGGGGCCATCTTGTGCAATAGTACATTGAAATAGTTTTGTCTCTGTTATTATTCCACCCTGGGTATTCTAACACATTGGAGAAAATGCTAAGTCAGATCCTTCAAAGTTCATAGTTAAAACCTCTCTGGCAATTACATTGATTTAGTGAGACGTGTCATTAGATATACTTGTATTGTGGTTGTCTTTGCACAGAGGAAAGCTTGAACCTTATAAAATGGATGATTAATACACTGTTATGTTTGTATGTAGCAGGTGTTTTGCTTTTGTTTCGTGTGGCTATCTCTGGCAGTCGATAAGTAAGCCTGTCTGTAATTGAATAAGATTAGTTGTTTCTCTTCTTCATTCCAAATAGGAAACTAACTTCATGGGAAAAGGATAGAAACGATCTTAATATAAAAAGAGAGGGGGATGGGGGTTTGTCGTGGGTTGTATTTTGGGAGAAATAAATATGTTCTTCATTATGGTTGCCTCAGTTTGTTGGTGGGTGTTAAAAAGTGAATGACAGCCCATAACAAATGCAAGCTGTCTTGTAAGATCTTGTTATTAATCATAAGTGATCCATCACCATGTCAAGCCAAGTATCCTTTGGGGGGAAAAGCAGGAAGTGATGGATAGAAAATGAGCTTACGGTGAGTTGGCAAAAATAAATAGTCTCTTTTGTGTTTAGCAATATCACTTCCCTGACAAGGGAGTATGTCCTAGAATAGGCATTCACCAGTATAAATAGGGTTCAACACCAGTATAAATATGGTTCACCTGTCTGTTTCATGGTTTAAGTGATATTTTTATTTTATTTTACTAATATGAAGATCACATGTGGAGCATTGACACTGAACTGTCATACAATTCTACACCAGTAGATGGTGCAACATTTAACATAATTTACTCAATGTAGAATTCAACCATTTTGTAGTTCTCCAGCATGAATTTAACACAATCTGCTACAATTTAAAGTAACCCAACTTTCCACTGTGCCGGAAACCGTGCCATGCTCATTGCTCATGTATTATACCATTAAGTATGAATATACATGTTGTGAAAATATACATATTTGGGCTACCCTGAATAAATAAAAGTTAATAAAAAAGGAAATACTGTAGTTGATTACTTTATTGATTTTCACTGTACATTTTCAGTAAAGGGAAACATATGGAGTTACAGATTTGTTACATGGATATGTATTAACACTTCATATAGACAGACATCTGTCCTTTAAAAAAAATATGGTTATGGTAATAAAATGTACTAAGACACAGAATGCAATCAACACTGTCCAAAGCACCAGAGAAAGGATTTAAAGACAATACGATTCACTTCACTCTATTTCTCTGCTGGCATTATTTATCGAACGGGTAAATTGAACACAACAAACCGGTTTAAATCTTTCTAGGATAATGATAATCACCTGCATGCGATATATCCACTGTTTATGTCCACGTCATAGCAGGGACTCCTGGCTATGAAGGTGGTCATTAAATAAAGTGCTCCAGAGAAACAAAACTCCCATATCACTGCTGCCCTTTTGAAATCCATGAAAGGCCAAATACAATCAACTCTGCACAGGCATGATTCATTGACCGTTTTTAACAATACCCAGTGACACTAGGCCATCTGTCTTGGTAAAATAGCTTGTATTTCTCTGCAGTTAGCGATACAGGTTCAGTTGCCTAATTAGTGTTGGCTAGCGTATGAGAGGCTTCTGTTCACTGTTTCCAGAGACACACCAGCTTCATGCTCAAAATACAATGAAACAGATAAGCAACAGTAAATACTAGAGTAAAGGGAATGAGATTGAAGTGGGTGATTGGTAAACAAGAGGTGTGTGTGTGTGTGTGCGTGTACCAATATGCCTGTGTGTATTTGTGACATATATAAGAATGTGTGTGAGTTTGAGAAAGCGATTTGGGAAACCAATTACTCAAAGTGCTAAGTGAGTGAGAAGCGGCAGGCGGCGGATGAGGCGGCTCAACACAGCTTATGTTTGGCACAGTCAATATCCCGCATCAGTGCAATGCAGCAAGCAGATCCTCCTGAGACCTCGAGACAACAAACGTACAGCCACCCCCAGAGAGAAAGATGGAACCTGCAGAACTATGGCTAAAACTGTTCTAAGAACAGCATTATGTAGCCTGTTTTCTACCAATATTTTCAGGCGACAGTGGTTTTTTGCCATTTCAAAATTTGCCACAAAGCTCAGTGGCACAGTTCAAAACACAGTAGTGGTTGTAAGATGGTGCTTCAGCACTGAGATACTACAATCAATAAATGGGAACAATAGACTTGCATTTTGTTGCAACTACATTCATATTACTATGTTACATTCAACATTTGCTCTGAGTAAACCACTCCCTCCCAGCAAACATTCTCTGCCTCCAACATACTATTGTTATTTGAGGTCAGGTGCTAAAATAAAAAACATCTATTGTTTAAAGAGGAATTTTGTTCCATATCTTCCAAATATGTAAATCATTCATTTCAGTCTTTCTCCCCAGAGTATGGTGGCTGCTCAAAGTGTTCTACTTCACAAAAGGAGCCTATCAAATTATGTAAAGCGTTTGTCACAGCATACAGATACAAGTATGAAAATAACCCCTTTGAGAATTATGCATTGGATTTTCCCATTGAGAATAGGTTAGTTAAAGCAGTCAAAGAGTAACATCATTGTATAACCACAGTATTACGGAAGCCCAGAGAGGACATATGAATTTTAAAAAAGTTCCCTCGTTATGTCGAGATCAAGACATATTTATCTCATAACAAAAGTTGTTTTGTCGAGATCACAAGATAATCAAAAGTACCACGCATCATCCATTCATTTCTTCAGATGCACGATAACCACTTCATCAAGGAGCCCTGTGGCTGAGTTGATTGCAAAATTAGGCATTTAAGCCCTGAACGATGCCTGACACATTTACAGTGGGTGAGCTGCATTCCTGACAGGCTGATCAGATTACATTTCAGCTTCAGAGGCATTTAAGCCCTGAACGATGCCTGACACATTTACAATGGGTGAGCTGCATTCCTGACAGGCTGATCAGATTACATTTCAGTTTCAGAGGCTGATAAATCAGGATGCTGCCTTGTAGGCTGTTTCATAGGTAAGGCTCCTTGCAGGCAGATTAGCTGTCAGCGCTGTATATACAATCCAAAGTGGGTGAGCTCTATTTCTGGCAAGTTGATCCAATTCAATAGAAGCCTCAGAGGCTGATAAATCAGCCTTGTAGGCTGTTTCATATGTAAGGCTCCTTGCAGACAGCCATCTGCAGGCAGCATCTGTCGCTGTTATTGAATCAAATCAGCCTGCCAGGAATCGAGCACACCCAGTCTTGATCATATACATAATGCTGCTAATCTGCCTGCAAGATTATTACCTATGAAACACCCTACAAGGTGGAATCTGAGATATAGCTAGCTAATAAGCTAGCTAGCTAGCTAATAAGACTACCTAGCTAACACACTCACAAGACTAGCCAAGTTAGCTGCATTGTTGCTTGCATGCAATTGGCATACAGCCTGGGAGACAAGCCAGCCTTTCAGGCATCGTTCAGGGCTCAAATGCCCCATTTGCCCCTCTTAGATGCCCCAAGAGATCTTTTTTATTATTTTTTTAACCCCCTTATTGGTATCCAATTGTTAGTAGTTACTGTCTTGTCTCATCACTACAACTCCCGTACAGGCTTGGGAGAGACAAAGGTCAAGACACAACCCAACCAAGCCGCACTGCTTCTTAACACAACCCGGAAGCCAGCCGCACCAATGTGTCGCAGGAAACACCGTACACCTAGCGACCTGGTCAGCGTGCACTGCGCCCAGCCCACCACAGGAGTCACTAGTGTGCAATGAGACAAGGATATCCCTACCGGCCAAACCCTCCCTAACCCAGACGACGCTAGCAGTCAAAGAGTAACATCATTGTATAACCACAGTATTACAAAAGCCCAATTGTGCGTCGCCCCATGGACCTCCCGGTCGGCTGCAACAGAGCCTGGGCTCAAAGCCAGAGTGTCTGGTGCCAGCGATGCAGTGCCTTAGACCACTGTGCCACCCGGGAAGCCCTTAGGTCTTTTATTTTTAACCTTTATTTAACTAGGCAAGTCAGTTAAGAACACATTCTTATTACAATGACAGAGGGTTAAACTGCCTTGTTCAGGGGCAGAACAACAGATTTTTATTTTGTCAGCTCAGGGATTCAATCTAGCAACCTTTCGGTTACTGGCCCAACACTCTAACCACTAGCTACCTGCCACTCTTAGCTCAAGGTAAAGGACATTTAGCTTGCTAACATTCTACTTTATAAACTGACAATGAGCGACATGTTAGCATGAAATGTACCATCCCTTAGTGTAGCAATCAATAAAAACATATGTGCTGATCCACCATGGGCTCTACCGCCTCAGCCATCCTGTCAATCTATCATCAATGCGTCTACTCCTATTTATAGAGTTCATCTCGTGATGTCGACAAAACAACTTTTGTTATGTCGTGATCATGAGATAAATAAGTTGTTATCTCGACATGACAAGGATTTCTTTATTGTCCTCTTTGGACTTCCGTACAGTAAAAAACCTTGAACCATCAAGAATAACTTTCATATACATAGGCAGCAATGGTGGAAATCAGCATTTGTGGAGCAATAAAATACTTAACACACAGTACTCATATAATCACAATCTTTTCCTCATATAGCAAACTACAAAATGCAACTAACACTACATGTCATCTACTCAATTCTAATTTGGCCTCACCTGCCACTGAATGATGTTTACTGTACTTATGTTTGTTGAAAATGAAGTAGCATAATATGAATGTCTGATACTATCCAATAAAATGATGCAAAAACTGCCTTTACTGCAGAGGACTTGCCGAGACACAGTGATGTTCGAGGATGAGCTCATGCTCTTCTACCTACTTCCTGTCAAAAAGATGACACTTCCTCCCAGCATCAAAGTAAGGCTTGGCCACCTCATTCACAGTTTCAAGTCAACATAATTGATCAGTTTTACTTCCACTGCAAATTGTGCTTAGGGGGTATGTCCCAGAATTGTTAAGGCATTTTTTTTTACTCAATACCAGACATTTTCTAAATACTAGCCTATACTTATGACATTCAACAGGATGTTTGGATGTTAGAGCAGTATTCAAGCTTCAAATATTCACAAAGTAGCACAATCAAGTTTCAAAATAAGTTGAGAAACCATAAAGAGAAATTGGCCTGGTATTGTATTTAACCCAACTCATGAGATGTCATCTCTTGGGTGGAACAGGCAAGGTTCGCAAAGCACATCTTGTGGTTTGAATCTGTATTTAAAATTCAGAATAAGACATGATAATATAGTTTGTCTTTCCATAAAACCCATATTGATGTTAATGTATTAAGTTTAAATGTTATGTATTATTAAGTTTGTTTTAGGTATTTTTTTGTTTAAACAGTACAGTATTGGTTAGTATGGTAAGCCCATATATAATTAAAAAATAAATGGCTTTGTTTATTTTCAGGCATTTCCTGAACAATGTAAATTAAATAAAAAAACACTTTTTTTCTGAAAACAGTCTCTGTGGGCAACACTGATCGCATTACCCGACCATTAATATCAATGCTCTGCGAACCTAACCTGGGTATGGTGGCCCCTCCTCTCTTGTCTGTCAGAGAGAGGGCCTTAGAGGCTAAGGGGTTAGCTTTAGCATTTGCAATGGTTACAGGAGCCAGAGGGTGGCTGAGGCAAGCAGGAGGCATGGCCCCAGGGTAGAGGCCAAGGAGGCAGGCAGAGGCCCACTGTTGATCACCAGCCTGTAGGAGACCACCTCCACCTTGTAGCCGTTCTCCGTGGCCATGCAGCGGAACACCCCCTGCTTAAGGGGCAGGTCAGGGGTGGGTTCCAGCACACAGGAGTCTCCAATGATGAAGCAGGGGTAGTGCTTGATACAGTTGTCCTTCTCCCAGCGGTAGGTGGCGTGAAAGGAGCGCACGGGGCAGGGGAGGTTAACGGGGCCGTCCGAGTCAATCACCACCTGTTTGGGGTTTGTCCTATGGGTCTTCGGTGCTGTGGGGGTTCAGAGGGCACAGCCTGGTTAACATTGATCTCACCCAAATGAAATACTTACTTATGGGCTCCCTAGACTAGAGAATAGGTTATGGTTTCATACCTATGGATTGTTTACGTATATACGGTAACAATCATAGGTGAGTTCAAAATGGGAATGGCAGGACAGGATTGGCAGGACTGCTTCATTATGTGAGAAATGTGTGGGTAAGAGGCCACCCTCATATTTGTGAAAAAATATACAGGTTATTGTAAATTATAACTTTGCTCTCAGTTAGTAGGACAATTGTGACTCAAAGCCCAGTAAACCTAAAACCCGACTAACGTGTACAAACGGACACAGAGATGCATCTATTTTATTCTGTGGTCTGATACTTACTCTCTCTGGAAAATATCAGCTAAAATAACAGATTCAAATATAATATCTTTATATATGATATTGCATCACCTTTCATCCTCATTCAATGTTCCAGGAATGGAAGAAAGGGAAACAGTCAACGGATATGCATGACAGCTGCACCGAGACTGCAACCAACAGAAGTCATGGAAAAAAGAGACTGCTAACTAAGACAGTACATATCTCATAATTTGTTTGGATTATTAGAGGTTAATATGGCTGAAGCTATTGGGCTTTGAAGTGAGGGCAAACTTTGATATTAAACCGCCCAATGGGTTTGAGCCTCCGCTCAATTATATGATATCATCTTCTGAGTTAGCCTCTGGTAAAAAAGTTCCTTATTTCAGTTAATAAAGATACAGAGAGTCAGAGAGGAGGTGGAGTGGCACTCACCAGCAGCTTCACCACAGATAGAGGCATTGGAATGGTCCAGACTCTGAGTGAGTGCCCTATGGTATGAAACAAATTATTGAAGGAACATCAAATTAGCATGTACCATTTTGAACAATCAACCATTTTATGTAAATGAAACAATTATCATAAAACCTAGAATAGTGGTTGGAACCTCGACACTCTTCTGTAAGAAATTATATGTTATGGCTGGTATTGATTGTTATTTTTTTGTTTTCCATAGGTATCTAAACTGTGTTCCAGGAGTGACATCATCACATCTCATACCCAGTGCTGATGTTGTATCCAGCTGGGATGGGTGTGCACCTCCTCCTGGCTGCGTCCCAACCACAATAGGGATCCCGAGACAGAATGCACTCCCGGCAACTGTCTCCATAGCGACCGCAGTCAGCCAATAGTATGCGCTGGACCTCCATTGCCGTGCCCACATAAAGGTGGCCCTGGGGGAGAAGGCAGGAAGACATACAGTGGTTATCACTAGAAGTGCATTGTTTAAATGGATTGGACTGCAGCTACGTCATAAACAAATTCTTCTACGGATATTAGTGTGAGCTGCTAAGGAGTGTTCGCTGATGGTCTCACAGTACCTTCTTAGAGTCGATGGCCATGCTTAGAACAGGACCCTCGTTGTGGAAGAGGGAGTACTGGGATATGATAAAGGCCTCCTCGATAGTGTGCAGAACCTTGAGCACTTTCCCCTGTTCTATCACCAGAAAGAGAGAGAGAACATTATCAGAGGAGAGAGACACCATTGTCGAGACCTGTTCTTTTTTATGTATCCCGGGAAACCCAGTGACTATTTCTGATTAAATATGGCCGCAGGCTTATAATAGCACATGCTGCCTTTTTCCTCTACTGGTCAATTCATCAGTGGGTGACTTACGGAGAGGAGCAGGCCTGTCCTACAGCTTGTCCTCTCTTATCTCCTCCCCACATTGAGAGGCTATTACTTCCCACAGAAGACTATCTGCTCCAGTTTGTTATTAGGCCACCTCAGAGACCCATGGCTTTGTTCACAGCTCTATCACTACTTTCCCTGTGGTAGCGACTGACTTCTTTATCAGAGCATGTCGATTAGGCTGTAGCTACTTTGTTTTTAAATTCAGTCAATTTATCTGGGATTCATGCCAAAAATGCACTCTTATAATAAGTCCCAACTCATGCCTGCATTGAGAAAACAACTTTTTTATTTACTTTGTCAAGGAGACTACGTCTTCTAAAAGATCACTTTTAAATAGGTTACACCAAACGCCTGTACATGAGATACAGCTTGACAGCAAACACACACACACACACACACACACACACACACACACACACACACACACACACACACACACACACACACACACACACACACACACACACACACACGCACACACACACACACACGCACACACACACACACCTGTTCCCAGGTACAGCACACTATAGTGCTCGTCGTTTACTGCAAGCACAATGGCAGCGACAGTGTGTGTGAAGTGATCGTCGGTGGGCAGGTTCAGCGGAGCACCCCCGACCGGACGAATCACGTCCTCAATCTCCGGGTGGTCCCTGATCACCACTAGGGTCTTAGGGTTGTGGGCTGCCGTGGAGTTCTTGAAGGCACACTGGGACAGGAAGTGATGTAATGAAAGTGATGTAATCAGGAAGGGAGACAGACTTAGGCTGTGGCTTTGCCTTGAACAATAATTTCACAACCAGTGTCTGTCATCTGTTCCAAAATAGAAACACAAGTCTTCCACTTTCCCAAAATTGACGGACTCACATGCATGAGCTTATGCAATTGGCCTTTGCAAAATGACTTTGATTGGCACTACAAAATGTTAATTTAAAGAAAGTTAATTTAACTGATTCAGTGGGTGTCTTACTGTGCCAGGGCGATGTCCAATCAGAGGACTGCTGTAACCCTTCAGTTTGGATGTGGCGAAGGCCTGGTCAATGTCCTCGATGGAGTAAGCACATATCACTGTTGTGTCCCTGGTCAACCAAACAATACAACACTTAAAAGCCTTCCTTCCTTCTTCTTACTTTATTCAAACTTAATGTGAATCGGAATGTCATTAGCAACTCAATCACAGACTGATAGCTGAGTAGAATCATATTACTATGACTCTCTAAAAGGACTTAGAAGATTTAAGGCTACTCAAATATGCTAATAAAAGCACTCAAGCTCAAAAGTAATTGGCCGCCTCCACAGAGCAGAGCCCACTTCTGATTCAGAGGGGTTGGGTTAAATGCGGAAGACACATTTCAGTTGAGTGCATTCAGTTGTACAACTGACTAGGTATCCCCGTGTCCCTTTCTCTTTCAAATACAATCAAGTATTTTCCTCACTGAAACGTTTTGCTGCTCGCAAGTTTTCATTGCTGTACATGCCTATCCAGCTCCTGTACCCCATTTGGATGTGCTGTGCATAATTCCTCCTTTCCTCTGATTATGTTGTTTGTGCAGCTCATTCCTCTCCTGCATTTTAAGCATGACACAGTCTTAAGCTGCCATATGGGTTGGAGGGTGTTGAAGGTGTAAGGTCTACTCACCAGGCGTTGGCAAACAGGCCGTAAATGACCCCGGTCCTCTTCTCGTGGGCCACGTCAGACAGCACAAAAGCCTGTCTGATGTTGTTGTACTGCTGGGGGGTGCTACCCGCACCACACATCACCCTGGCCTTCAGGAAGGTAGTCCACGAGTCCGCCAACAGGTTCTTTATGCCCCCCTCGTCCACCTGGAGACGGACACACAGTATACAACAGTACACCATAACATTAAAGCTGGAATCCTTAGCGGTGAAACTGCCAGGTTCGTTCGCGATATTACAGCAACAAAGATGTTACTTCAAACAAACCCAGTTTTTTCCCCCCTCTGACATCATTGCACGGGCGATAGAACATCAGAGTATGTGCTACGTTTTCTTTTCACCACGAGGCTGGATGCTCATCTCTTCTGTTTAAAATAACTAAACAATAACAAATGTGCATGGGGTGACCAGTGGTGCTGTTTCTCCTTTCGCGGAGCTCAGCTTTAATACGCAATAGCGTTGCAATACAGCTGATATAGTGATGTTGTTGTGGTTACCATGCAGATTCGGCCAATGCGCGACCTGTAGGGCTCCTCGTCCACCATGGCCGTCTTGTTGATCTCACTGAAGAAGAAGTAGATCTCCTCCTTGTGTTTCTGAGAGGCTGGCATTACTGCTGCTCCACCAAACTGGGGGCCTGCAGCAGGAGAGAGAAAGGACTTCCACCAGTGCTTGAAGTGGACTGAAATAAGTGCCGGTACTCATTTCTGGTGCCGTTACTCTTTATATTTAGGTGCTGGTACTCATCACTATTTAACAGGCACTATTTTATTAGCGCTAATACTCAATCAGGTAGTAAAACATTTGAAGCCAGTGAGCACCAGGCCAACTCAGTCACTGGTGTCGTGGCTGAATCAGAATTAGTTAGGTAACATAGATAAGATGTTATTTTCATCATATGCTTGTGAGATACTTGTCATTAGAATGGTTCCCTTTGGACTATAGGGTTGGCAGTTGCATCTTCCCTTTAATCAGCTAGGGCTTAGTCACTTGGGGCCCAGAGAGGGGAGAGGTCAGGCTTGTCTTCATATGTCAATGTATCTGTTAAACCATGTGGTGCTATGTAAAATATCAGAAGGGGAGGAGGACAGAATGGAACATTGTCTTCTTATGGGAATGTGTCTGTAACTATTCCTAAACCATGTGAAGGGATGGCGTTATTAATGGGGAACCAGTTAGTAATCTCATACAATGTCTGTACGCCAGTCACTCCCTACTGTTCTCATTGAGGGAAGGAGTATGGCAGTGTCTGGAACCATTGTATGTCCCCTCTGAGGTTGCCCTTATCTTCACCTAGTATATGACCTAAGAGGCTCACTGTCTTCAGTGAGTTTGTCCAGGTTTGGGTGTATTTGAGATGGGAGTATCTGGAATTGACAATTGATATATGCCATAGGATGAGGTAATGTTTTGGTACCAAGCACGAGATTGAAATCTCGTCTTAGGAGACCAAACTGAACGATAATTTATAGATAATGCTATCTAGCTATGGGATACTCCTCTTTCAAGTAAAAGGTTCTTTGTAAATTGAGAGGGGTGTATCTTGGCTATAAATGATACTAAGAATTGTTTTGTGGGGACTCTCAGAGAATTCATTTATAGACACTGAATTGATCTGAGAGTCAAAAAGGGCTATGTTGAAGCTCATATATTATTAAAGATGGACTTTATAATATAACTCTGACTTGTGTGTGGTTGGCTCTCTCATTATTGAGTAATACAGGAAATTACCACGACACTGGTTGTAACTATCTGGGCCCATTTCAAACTAATGCATTTCATTCTAGCAGGGCCATCTAGTGTGTACAGAGATAAAGGTGTATTTAAAAAATGTATTTTGATAAAAGTGTTTGCTTGGAAGTTTTATAGGCTAATAAAGACGTCCAGTACATAATACAGGGAGTTAAAACCTTGTATGACTATCACAACTGTGAACTTAACTTATGATCTTTAAAATGGAAGAATTCATAGGGATTACGTTTCTGCATGCAGCATGTTACAAGATATTAGATAATATAGACTTGCTATTTCCATGCTCATCCACTCCAGTGCCTCATGCAGCTCTCCTACACCAATATAGTCCCATGTTGCCCTCATCCCACTCACTCTGCAGCCACTTGGTCTCAGTCTTCAGAAGCTTCTGAGTGCCGTAGGTCCGGCGGATAGAGCCAGGGTGACGCCCTACTGCTGACAGAGCAGAGTATAGATTCCCATCTGAGAGCGAGAGAGGGGGGGGTAAAGATAAAGAGAGAGATAAAGAGGAGAGAGGGAGAGAGAGAGAAACAGAAGTTAGAGGGAGAGATAAAAAATAAATCTACAGAAGACAGCTGACTGCGCCAACATCCTCCCATAACCGTATTACAATTACCCCACTTGGGGCACTGTCTCCATAGCAATAAGGGAGGTAATTTGGATCATGACATTAATGGTTCAATGAGAACTGAACGTTATCAGAACACTGCCCCACTCTAGCAAATGGCTCATTGGTTCATCACTACAGTCCAGCCTGGTCTGCGCTATCACAGAAACTGCTATACAAAGTAACCTTGCCATGATTCCGATAATACTGTGAGTTACAGCTTCGCTACATGTCGTGAACAATCTGTAGTACTATTGCACCATTTTAAACAGATCTCCTATCCCATACCAAAGTCAATGTTGAGGATCTGATTAGTCTGTATACTTATGAACATAATGGCTGGATGGAGCTCTCCACCAAAATGCTGATACTTATCCTATCCTTTCAGATCCACAGAGAGGAGTTAACAAGGATGTAGAAATAGGGGTGAGGGATGGGTTTGGTATTGTGCCAATAGCAGAGTTTCTATGGATGTTTGGCTGGAGTGTCTGTCTGTCCTCTCATCGTACCTGCGGACAGACTGACGGACCTCTGGGAGGGGTAGGGAGGGGAGATGTCAGAGGCTGGTGCCATCTGTCCATTGGTGGGGGCGTCAGTCAGCACAGTGTCATTTACCTATATAGAGGAAATTACATCACAACCTCACAAGCCATATCCTGAATGCTCTTACCTCCTTGTATACAGTACAAATAGAGATATAAGTTAAAGTTTTTTATTGAACACTATTACCAACTTTTATAAAAGTGATACAGGAGTTAAGTAAGATGAAAGTGTGAACACTAAACACATGTTGAAGACAATAGCTATTCTATTCATCATCATGTCATCTTACCAGCAGCCAGCATTTGGGGGTTCCTGCATTTGTCCCGCATACCACAAAAGTGTCATTGACTTTCTGAATGACTGTGATGAAATTGTCACACTCCAACTGTAGCAGAAAGAGAGGGGGATGAGAGAGAGAGAGAGAGAGAATATTGGAACTGATCCATTTTCCCTAATTTGGCAGATAGCGCAAGAATGAGCTCTGCAGTACTGAGGGAATGCATTGTCTGCATAACTTCATATGCATTGCATCACTTATTCATTAAGTACAGTGGCAGGACTTTTATCTCAAGAGAAACTTCCAGATGGAATTTGTGCCTGAATACCAAATACAGCATTGTACCCGCTTTCCCCTGTCCCAACCTTTAACCTTTGGGACAGTTTCTACTGGTGTTGATATCATGTTGATATTATGTCTCTGTTTCATTCATATTCTTACAGTAGCAACAAACTTTCCTCACTGTAATGATGGTGATAATGATGACGAAGATTGATGATGAGGATGATGATGATAGTGGGGACCACCTACCTTTGGTGGGTCTGATTTGGCGATGCAAGCTGCCTTTGCGTTTTCATCGGTTACCACAGGGATCTGTAATAATATAAGATACATTCCAGTATGTCATACAATTTATCCATAACTTGTATGCAAATTAGGCCTTTTCAAATACTCAATTAACTGCAATCAAATTCAGTGCTGATTGAAAATGACAAAAGTCTGGTCCTGTGCCATAAACTAACAAAGGGAGGATTACTTTACTGTCTCTAATATTTGATCAACTAAGCGTAACTATAGGGCACACACAATCAGAATCAGAGAGAACGGAGAGAGACTGACACCGAGCAAAATCAGAGAAGAAGGACCAAGCCAAACCTAAGTGAATTTTCTTTGTTATGTTAATTTTCTGTCTTAGTAAAGTTGTTTTTGTGGACTAAAACCTCCCTGTCTCTGTGTCAATCTCTGCACGCTCAACCCAACACCCCACGGTTTACCACAGTATGTTGACCTCATAAGCCCACACTATATAATCACTTCTTTCCGATTGGACAGAGATGAGATCTGCTCTATAAATGTATGCATGAACCATCTCGTGCTACGGAGGCTGTTGAACTAGGTCGACAGCTGCTGCCTCCTCTTTAAGCCAGTCTCCTGTGCCTGCATTGGGTTACTGTGTCACCACCACCGAGTATCTCTGTTCATCTCTATGGTTACCAGCAACTCACCTTCAGGTCGTGGACCCCCCTGTCAGTGAACGTCAGCACGTAGATCACTGTCTGGCCCCCCACGTACAGCACATTGGTGCCCTCTTGGTGGTACACTGACATGTAGTTCTCCGGTTTCGAGAAGTGGTACCTGGCCGGCTCTGTGGGCCATATCAAAGTAGATTAGGAGAAGGTGTTGTTACAGTGTCGTTATATGATATACCAGTAGATCAGTGTTGTTGGGGGTTTCAAGTTGAGTCAATTGAACATGTAATTGCCCATCATTTTCAGTTCATTAATTTGATTTAACAAGAATGTATTAATTGAGCTCTGTGGTGTGGTCATGTAACTTCTAAAATAAAATTCAAAAAGCCGCCAGTCTACCTTTTGGCCCAAGTCATTTTAGTTTTACATGATATGAGGCTAAAGCTGTACAGATCAGAGAGAGAGTCTGTACTGAAATTGAATTGGTTGCCATGGTTAAGGTCAATTTACCCTCGGGACTCCTATTCCTACAGGCAAATGCAAATCCGACACTAGTGTGTCTACCAATTCAGTGACTGACGTTCTCGACGCTTCATGAAAGTAGACCACAAGTTCCTCAATTGGCCGACAAAAGAGCGGCAAATGGTGCTGTCCAAGGTGTTGACCTAGGCTTCAGTCATTTAAACCTCCTCTATATAGGTGAGAGGAATGTAATGCTTCATCGATTTAATCTTTCTGTTTTGACATGTCTCTGTCTCTATCGGTACACTAAGACTGAATGTCGTTAACATGACATCCCTTTATAGGTTTGTATAACATACGTTTGATATGTCAAACAAATACGCCATGTTGTTCTGTATTTTACTGCTGATCTGCCAAGAGGAATACTGTCCTTTACACCTGTAATGAATACTGTCCTTTACACCTGTAATGAATACTGTCCTTTACACCTGTAATATAGCATCCGTGCATCTTAACTTGATAGCCCTATTTCTATTGATTGTGAATATATTAGACCACTGTGCAAGGTGTGAGGCATGAGTTTGAAAATATAATTGTTAGTTTGCTGCGCGGAATTCTCATAAATATTAATTGGGTTGTGTGGATGTGTGTGTGTGCGCGTGTTTGCGCGCGCTTGTGTTCGCGTGTGTTAATGAGGTCCTGGAGCTAATGCTGCTGCTCTATCCTCAACAAGCCTCAGCTACTGCAGTACCTACCATTAACGCGTCAGCTCGTGCACCTGCATTGCAGTTCTGCAGCGCGGACTAAGTATTCACCATAATGCTGGGTTTTAACTGTAATGTAGTGGTTTTGTAATACGTTCACTGACATTGTGTGTTTGAGTAAACTTAATGACATTACATGCAGGCTCCTCAGCACTCTTTTCAATTAGCACGTATCATTTAGCCTTATATTGTGTCTTGAAGAGTAAAGGAGGTTCAGATCAGAAGAAATATCCGGGCATTGATCACAAATAACAGCTGTCTGATTGGTAAACAACACCAGGACTGCGTTTCCATGACAACTGGCAAACGTCTACCCACTACGTTAGGTTGAACCTCACACATGGATTATTAATGACCGACACGCCAAAACGTGCAAAACCGCGAGCCTGTCAAAACACTTAAAGGACCAATGCAGCCGAATTTACCGCCTGGTGATTTCACCAGGCAGGCTAAAATTCCCTCCCACCAAAACAGGCAGAAATTTCAGGCGCCCTTCTTAAACCGGTCTTACACTAAAGGGGCATTATCAACCTGTTTTACAATTTCACAGTATTATTCCAACCTCATAGTGTGGAAATATATATAAAACACAGGCAAAACATATTTGACTGCACTGGGCCTTTAACATACTGCATTGACATGCTGAGGTGCGCTCTGAATTCAAGATTAGATGTCTTCGTAGGAGTGGGTCACTATTGTATAGGACAGGCTACCCGAATAATCAACGCCTAAATAACAATAATAGGCTATCTTAATTAAGCCAGTTTCTTGTAAAACACAATTGGTTCTGAATAATTCCACCGTTCCCGCTGCCATAAACCTGTTCCATACGTATGAACACTTCTGTCCCTTACATTTCATTACAATGGAATAGGAAACTGGGCCTAAATTAGCCCACACGAAGATTAATATAATCTAATACACACTGCTTAATTTCTTCCATTTAATCTAATACAAATAGCTTATTTTATTTCCTTTAGTTGAGAACTGGGTCACATGAACAATTTGACAAATCGGCTATTCAAATTAGTCCAACATGTTTTCTCTCTCATCACATTATTTGCGTTTCTCTGAGATCCGTTCTCATTGACACAATGCCAATCATTCTGTCAATTTAATATAGCCTACTATCATTATTAGGCTACATTTCTATTTTGTTGGTATAGCCTGTTTTGTGGAACATTTGACATGATTGTCTACCTTGAATCATGCATGATGTCATGCATGTATAAACGCGTGATGAAGAAAGTGATCCACTACTTTGATTTTCAAGTAGACTACAGTCTATTGTTCGTTGTTAATCTAACTATTTCCATGGAGGAAAAAACAAGGTTCACGCATATAGCCTAATACACAGACAGGGCGTATCTGACCACCCTAAACGCAAATAGCTAAATTAGCACATACCTTTTACAATGAATTTCAGCCGAGGTGACTTTTCGGCAAAAACCATGGAAAAAACGGTCGCCAATATGATATAATTCATCATTCCACGTCCTCAATGTGCCCGAACCCTTTCATGCGTGAGTTCCAAAACTCTCTAATAGGTTGACCACACCGCTCGCGTCGCGTGCACGAGCGTTGCAAAATAAATTTAGAAATCTATGTTATTCAATTATTGCACCCACACTGCTCGGCGTGTCAACGAGCGTCTGCGTTGCCAAGGGCTAAAATAGAAGTCCTTTCTATTTCTGACTGCAGCGTGCCATCTCCTCATTGGTTATACCCACAGGTGATTGAAAGAAGAACTGTGTTGCCGGTCAGTATAGTAATACTATGAAAGTTTAGATGCCAATCACCATATAAGTTCAAAGATGAAAAAGCCTGGAAGGAGGAGAGATGACTAGAAATGATTCGGTTGACCGTTTTATGTGTGGATTTATGTGTGGATTAATTGTCGGAGTAGAGGACCTTGTACATTTCAGGTAAAATAACAACTCAATGTTTATATCCCAGGACAAATTAGCTAGCAACAGCAAGCTAGCTAAATAGGACAAATTAGCTAGCAAGTGCAAGCTAGCTAGCTAAATTTCCATAAAGGTTTAATGCTTTTCGACCTGTTCCCCAATTAATGCAATGGGTTCAGAGTTTGTTTTGATATTTTAACCTGCGTGTCGTGATCGCGTTTGGGGGACAAAATACATTTATGCACGATGGTGCACGCGCGCAGCCGGTTTGGGTTCCGTGTAATGGTCACCCCAGCGTGAGTTTTTTTATGCACGTGATGTTAGAACGTTCTCTCCATTCCAGAATGTGATTGTTACGTAACAGTTAATTTAATCTGCGCTGCGCTGCCCTCAAATCAATGCACGCAGCCTGTTTTTATTTCTAGGCTATTTTCAATTTGTCAATTTCAAATTATTTTCTAACAAGTTTTTTATTTTCTAAGAACAGTTTGAATTGAGGTGTGTTTCGCCTCATTCATTCACATAAAAGTAGTCATTTTTACTTTTGCAGACATTTCTGACCCGGACAAAATTCCCCAAACACTTCCCAATTGTTTGTGCAGTTCAAGTCTGCAGACATTTGCTCATCTCCCGTCCTGCACACACGTGTTCACATTTTCCATCTGTTGCCTGCATCGCAGTCATAGTTGTTTTCGTTACCAATAATAACTTTGGAAATGTGTGTGTTTCTATCAAAGTAAGTGCCTTGTTACATTATAATAGTTTCTGCATGTCGTTTCTACTGTAGCATAATATTTTAGTGTATATTCCTTATAACAGTGGATACACGAGGTAACATTACTCATTTCATAACCTTTATGGTGTTATACTCAATGCTTAGGTAGCTAGCTACATTCTTCTATTAGCTCTGGAAAACAATGCTAATTGCATCAGAGAAGTATTAGCATGTGTTGTATTTTGAAGCTACCCTGGCCTTATGAATCCCAAGTGGCGCAGCTGTCTAACACCATCGTGCATACATTTATTTTGTCCCCCCACACCAAACGCGATCACGACACGCAGGTTAAAATATCAAAACAATCTCTGAACCAATTATATTAATTGGGGGACAGGTCAAAAAGCATTAAACCTTTATCGCAATTTAGCTAGTTAGCTTGCACTTGCTAATTTGTCCTGGGATATAAACATTGAGTTGTTATTTTACCTGAAATGTACAAGGTTCTCTACTCCGACAATTAATCCACACATAAAACGGTCAACCGAATCGTTTCTAGTCATCTCTCTTCCTTCCAGGCCTTTTCTTCTCTTGACTTGATATTGCGATTGGCAACTTTCATAAATTAGGTGCATTACCGCCACTGACCTCGTTCGTCTTTCAGTCACCCACGTGGGTATAACCAATGAGGAGAGGGCACGTGGGTACCTGCTTCTATAAACCAATGAGGAGATGGGAGAGGCAGGACTTTCAGCGTGATCTGCGTCAGAAATAGAACTGATTTCTATTTTAGCCCTTGGCAACGCAGACGCTCGTTGGTGCACACGAGCAGTGTGGGTGCAATAATTGAATAACATAGATTTCTACATTTATTTTGCAACGCGAGCACTGTGGTCAGCCTGTTAGGCACAGTGTCTCAGTGCTAGAGGCGTCACTACAGACACCCATGTTCAAATCCAGACTGCGTTTCTATCAAAGTAAGTGCCTTATTACGTTATAATAGTTTATGTATGTCGTGTTATACCGTTTCTACTGTAGCTCACTGTGTTTATGGAGCATAATATATGTGCATAATCCTTATAACCGCGGACACGCGAGATAAGGTTACTAATTTCATAACCTTTATGGTGTTATATTCAATCGTGCTTATGTAGCTAGTTACATTCTTCTATTAGCTCTGTAAAACAATGCTAATTGCGTCAGAGAAGTATTGGCTTGTTGTATTTTGAAGCTACCCTGGAAAAATTGAAAAATATCTTATATCACTTGGCCGTTTTCTGAGTGCATTCCACAAAGCTGTTTATCATGTCCGCCTTATCCACTGCCCCCATTTTGAGGTTATAGTCAAGCACGCAGTCTGGTTTGATTTTTCTCTCCCGTCAGGTGGTCCCCCTTCACTGTGGCTGACATGGTTGCTGTATGGACAGTGGAGAGGACATGGATGTCTCATTTGACATGACACTTTACTGCCAGCTGTTGACATTTCTTATTTTGTATAACGGGTCATTTAGGATGGCAGTAGCATTGTTGAGGAAATGCAGTCATCGCAGCAGAACTAGGAAGCAGTCTTGGGAAAAGAGGGTGGCAAAGAAGGGAGTTGCAAACATAGGATCTGTGCTCCAGTATTCTCTTAGGGAGTTATTCTTTACTATCCCCATGAGGACTGTCACCAGGAAGGTATACATTTCACTAATTGTGGTTGTCCCCCTCACTCCTGGCTCTCTCTTCTCCTGTAGCTCCAAGGCATAGCAATTGGTCTCTGCTATGTCTCCCACCAGCTCCTCTGTCAGAAACAACTTGAAGCACTCTGCCTCAGATGGAAATGGCAAGGGGTGTTGCTCTCCAGACTGGGACTCATCAAGGCAAACAGCAGGTCAAGGAGGGGTGAAATGGCTGGCAGCCTTCCAGCTACCACAGAACTCCTGTACTTCATCCACTGTCGGTCTGCCTCCATCACCACCAGCATCTTCAAAGGGAACTAGGACTTTGTCAGTGGACAAGGGGTCCTCAGATTCAGGGTTCTTAATGGCTGGGGGGCAGCTCCTCACTGTCACTGTCAGAATCTGATTCCTGACTTTCAGACTCATTGTCAGAATTTTTTTAAATCTCCAGAATTTCCGCATTTGTGAGTTGTCTCCTTTTGAAAGACATTGCTAATGCTACAACTTAACTCACTAGCTACATACATAAAACAACAACACTGAATGGCTCAGAGTGGGAGTGAGAGGTTACATGATTGACTGCCTGCGCTCGCCATTTGTATAAATAAATCACTATCGGAAAATGTTTTGTGTGGTAATTATTGATATATTTACTGTTTTATTCACGTTTTTCAATTACCGGTGATAAATCATGCATTCCGATCTGTCGCACCAAAGATGCTATAACAAAATGATGTGAGTAAGGGTACACAAATTTTTGGAGAACTTCAGGAAGTGAATGGTGGGAATTGAACGATGGTAGACGACACACCCCTTCAACATGCATACTATAAACAGACCAAACTCATCTTGTCTTCTCTTATTATCTTAGGTGTCTGTGAGGAAAAAAATGCATGGCTGCGCTCTGAAACTAATCTTGTCGGATTACTTTCGATTTCTAGAAAGTGTTTTACTCAATTATTTCTATCAATGTTGAGCTCACCCGTGATGTGATTAATTATACATAGTAATTGCTATTAGCTAATTCATATTGTAGTTTATGTCTGCCGAGAGTTAGAAAATATGACCGCTTGTGTTGTGTCAATCTTTCCTCAATTAGCGCTAGGACAAATGTAGCCTACGTTTTCACACGTTCCAACACATGATCGTTTGACAGTGGTCCCTGAAGAGTACGATCACACGCGTGTGATTAGAACGCTCATTTAGAATGCTTATTTAGAACGGCCACTTTCGAATGACGCAACAATCAGCATTTGAGCTGGCCACACTTTTTTAAGAAACTATTTACACAAACACAGTCCTAACAAAGTCATGTCCAGAATGTGAGCAGTTTATTTTTGGATGCAATGTTCAGATATTCACAGAAGTATCTATAGCATAACACAATCATCCAAACCGGAAAAAATGTAGGCTACATTTACCATTTATCTACCATCTTAATGGTAGTGTCAGTGTATGCCATGGTGGTTACCATGTCAAATAAAATCAAATTTGATTTGTCACATACACATGGTTAGCAGATGTTAATGCGAGTGTAGCGAAATGCTTGTGCTTCTAGTTCCGACCATGCAGTAATATCTAACAAGTAATCTAACCTAACAATTTCACAACAACTACCTTATACACACACAAGTGTAAAGGAATGAATAAGAATCTGTACATAAAAATATATGAATGAGCAATGGCCGAACGGCATAGGCAAGATGCAGTAGATGGTATAGAGTACAGTATATACATATGAGATGAGTAATGTAGGGTATGTAAACGATATATAAAGTGGCATTGTTTAAAGTGGCTAGTGATACATTTATTACATCAATGTTTTCATTATTAAAGTGGCTAGAGATGAGTCAGTATGTTGGCAGCAGCCACTCAATGTTAGTGATGGCTGTTTAACAGTCTGATGGCCTTGAGATAGAAGCTGTTTTTCAGTCTCTCTGTCCCAGCTTTGATGCACCTGTATTGACCTCGCCTTGTCCTTGATGATCTTTTTGGCCTTCCTGTGACATCGGGTGGTGTAGGTGTCCTGGAGGGCAGGTAGTTTGCCCCCGATGATGCGTTGTGCAGACCTCACTACCCTCTGGAGAGCCTTACGGTTGTGGGCGGAGCAGTTGCCGTACCAGGCGGTGATACAGCCCGACAGGATCCTCTCGATTGTGCATCTGTAAAAGTTTGTGAGTGCTTTTGGTGACAAGCCAAATTTCACTTGAAGAAGGCGCTGCGGCGCCTTCTTCACCACGCTGTCTGTGTGGGTGGACCATTTCAGTTTGTCCGTGATGTGTAAGCCAAGGAACTTAAAACTTTCAACCTTCTCCACTACTCTCCCGTCGATGTGGATAGGGGGGTGCTCCCACTGCTGTTTCCTGAAGTCCACGATCATCTCCTTTGTTTTGTTGACATTGAGTGTGAGGATATTTTCCTGACACCACACCCCGAGGGCCCTCACCTCCTCCCTGTAGGCCGTCTCGTCGTTGTTGGTAATCAAGCCTACCACTGTAGTGTCGTCTGCAAACTTGATGATTGAGTTGGAGGCGTGCATGGCCATGCAGTCATGGGTGAACAGGGAGTACAAGAGAGGGCTGAGAATGCACCCTTGTGGGGCCCCAGTGTTGAGGATCAGCGGGGTGGAGATGTTGTTACCTACCCTCACCACCTGGGGGCGGCCCGTCAGGAAGTCCAGGACCCAGTTGCACAGGGTGGGGTCGAGACCCAGGGTCTCGAGCTTAATGACGAGTTTGGAGGGTACTATGGTGTTAAATGCTGAGCTGTAGTCGATGAACAGCATTCTTACATAGGTATTCCTCTTGTCCAGATGGGTTAGGACAGTGTGCAGTGTGATTGCGATTGCGTCGTCTGTGGCTCTATTGGGGCGGTAAGCAAATTGGAGTGGGTCTAGGGTGTCAGGTAGGGTGGAGGTGATATGGTCCTTGACTAGTCTCTCAAAGCACTTCATGATGATGGAAGTGAGTGCTACGGGGCGATAGTCATTTAGCTCAGTTACCTTCGCTTTCTTGGGAACAGGAACAATGGTGGCCCTCTTGAAGCATGTGGGAACAGCAGACTGGGATAAGGATTGACTGAATATGTCCGTTAACACACCAGCTGGTCTGAGACACCAAAGAAGAGCATTCACAGCAACTCCGGAGTAATAGATATTTAGACACTTTTAGCAAAATACTATATTTACATAATACAGAGATCATTTGGCATCTGTTATTTTAGATATAGGCTACTGTATCTGCAGCATATGCCATACTTCAACCCATCGCCTAGATTAATTAGTCATTGTCACCTATAACTACATTTTATTTCCCTTCTTAAAATCCAATCAGTAGGAGTTCCACAAAATGATTTCCCAAGAAACGGTGACCCAGCACCTTTGTATAATTAATACAAAATAAAATATGTTTGGTAAGTGTAATGGATGAGACTTGAGAGTCTTTAACCATGGCGTTTTAGCACCACTCAGTGGCCAGCATCAGGCCAGATAAGGGGAACACAAAGCATCATGGTTATTTTATCACCTGGAATTCAGACAAAAGGGCCCCAATTCAATCAACTATAGGTAAAGAAAAACCGCACTGTGGGTTCATTAAAGGTGAACATGTTAGAACTGACACACCTGACACGTTCTTTCTCTTGTGGGCATATCTGTGTAGAGGTGCAATAATACTGTAGACCTGTACTGTAAACCATGAGACCTACTTGAGAGTATATATTTCTTTGGCAGCCTGTTGTAAACCTAAATAGATTTATACCTACAAAAATAATGATTTCCTGTCCTCGCTGTCTTTAACATAGGGAGCATTGGCTTATGACGCTACAGTAAAACCTTTGGATTCCATTCCATGAGAGGAAATAGTTGCATTAAAACAGATAATATGACAGGCCAGGCCTTGGGTTAGCAGCCACCAGACAGACCTATATAACAGATTGAGACATGCAGAGGTAATCCAAAAGGGTTTAAATCTCTGCTCATGCACGTGATTATCATTTTTTCTAGATTATTCTGGGCAAGGGCAAGAGAGAGAAAATGTTTCTTGAATGGCGAGTGAGATTACTCAGGCACATATTTTCAATACCCTGTGATCGATAAACATTCAGGAAAAATAAACAGTGTGAGGTTACATGAATGTTAAACAGTTATATTATCATTGAAGCATTGTTGCTGATTACAATATCTTACCAAATGATACAGTAAGAAATTCCACTGATATAAAAAGGAAATGACTTGCAAAAAATAATTTGATGTGTGCAAACTATCTTACTTTGTTATAAAAAAGAAAATGGAAATATGATTTAAAGCTTAAAAGATTGTTTATAATATGACATGGAATTGGATACATTCTCATGTACAGATTAGAATTTCATCACCCGCTGGACACTGTCATATTCCGATAACTAAATAATACTCCTGTCCCCAAAACATGAATTTTCGTTAACTAGAGGCTAGTCAAAAAGTGAGCCATGATATGTTACTGTACAGTGAAACTGATTTATCTACCGTATTTGAATATAGCCTAGTACAATATTCTATACATCTATTATAACTATATAACTACAGTCATGTGTTTGCATATTATTATAGTTTCATAGAGCCTTAAGCAAATGATGAGTATGCAGTCTCTGAATGGATCCTCTGTGTATAAGCATAAATAGTTATCCTCAGGTCAGAGGGCAATTCTTGCTTGACCTGTATTGGCAAGTTGACACATGATATCCACACTTACTATATATCTGTATATCAGATCCACCAAGCACATCTGATATGAGTGAAATGAACCTTGACACTTTAAGAGCATTCCTTATACACATGAACATGTATAATATTTCATATCATCATGTTCGATTTGTAGCACTGTAATTGTAATGTTGAATAAATACTGACACCATTTAACAAAAATTGACAACAGAGTTTAAATAAACCGGCTTCTAGACAACCACTGTTCATTATTTTCTTCTCCAATATATTTAGGATGATATGTCATCAGATATGTATAATTTCCGTATGTTAAGGGTGCACTGAGGATCTAGCTTTCTGAAGGCAGGCAGTGTCCCTGTAGAGCCTTCACCCTCAGGGAGTGACACAGTCAATGTGTCCCAAGTCCTCTCCCACATAACCTTAGATAAGCTTCATGGTGAACTTGCCAGCGTCACCTCCACCCCCTCCTCCTCCTCCTACCCCCATTGAGGTACGGGGCACATAGTCGATGGTGGCTGTGTGTTTGATTTGCCCCTTGCTCTGGCTCCAGAAGAACATGAAGACGAAGCAGATAGCCACTGAGCTGAGGAAGGACAGGAAGCCCATGGTGGTGGCGATGATCAGTGTCTTGGCATCAAATGGGTACTGATTGGCCACCTGGGCAGAGGAGTTGGCAGTAGGGGCGTGTGAGGACTCTATCCACCCTTCGTTGGTGAAAAAGGGCGTGGTGCGGTTACGTGGGAAACCCTTCACATAGAGGCTGACGTACAGGCTGTCGTTGCCAGCTGCATTGCCCGCTGTGCACCGGTATGTGCCGCTGTCCTGAACCTGGGCATAGCGTACCTCTAGAGTTCCATTGGACAACACCCTGATGCGCCCCGTAGTGGAGAGCGGAATCCGCTGGGCTGACAACCAGGTAAAGGAGGGCATTGGGTCACCGTCCGCCTTGCAGGAGAAGAGCACTGTAGTGCCCTCCTCCACCCTAACCTCCTGGGACCTGCGGTCTACAATTCGGGCCTGCCGGCAGGTGAATAGTCTCGGGAGCTCTTTCTCTGAGAAGTCCCGGAATTCCCGCTCTCGCACCATGTCCGGGGTGGAGCAGGTGGGTTGGCGGCCGTCAAAGTTTAGGCGCTGTCGCCGGCGGACCACCCAGAGCAGTCGGCAGTCGCAGGCCAGGGGGTTCCCATCTAGCCGCAGGACCTGCAGATTCCCCACCGAGTGGAAGGCACTCTCCTCCAGTGTGCTGAGCTGGTTGGATGTCACGTTGAGCAGACGGAAGTAAGCCAGCCCCCTGAAGGCCCCTGGCTCGATGCGGAGCAAGTTGCCCCCAGCTAGGTGCAGTTCCTGCAGCCGCAACAAGTCCCCCAGCAGGTTACCCTGGATGGCTGTGATGGGGTTGTAGGACAGGTCCAGGTAGCCAAGGTAGACCAGGTGGCGCAGCACCTGGTATGGGACAGCACTGAGATTGCAGCTGCTGATGACCAGCGAGGTGAGGTTGAGGCCAATCAGGCTGTTGCTGGCCAGGGTGTCCAGCAAGGGCCAGTGGGAGATGACGAGGCTACGCAGCCGATGCAGGCGGCGGAAGGCATTGTTGGGCAGCGCCGAGATGGTGAGGCGGATCATGCGCAGCCGAGTCAGGCTCTGGAGCTGGGACAGTGCCTCGGTGGGGATGGAGGTCAGGTTGCTGCGGTCCAGATTGAGCTCCTGCAGGTTCTGCAGGCCGGTAAAGGCCTGCTGGGAGATGAACACCAGGTCATTCTCCCCAGCCTCCAGCTGGTGCAGGCTCACCAACTCACGGAAGGTGTAGTCCAGAAAGACTAGGATCTCGTTCTCACTCAGGTCCAGGAAGCGCAGGCTGGGCAGTCCGGAGAAGACCCCCACAGAGATGATCTTGAGGCGGTTGCTCCTAATGCACAGGGTCTTGAGGTTCTGCAGGCCCTGGAAAGCCTCCACATCAATCATGGCGATGACATTGTCACTAATGTCCAGATCCTCTAGCTGGGTCAATCCAAAGAACTGCCGACGACCCAGTGTCTTCAGCTTGTTACGAGATAAGTTAATGTGCTGGGTGCCACTAGCGAAGCCCTGAGACACAGAAGTCAGCTGTTTGTCAGAGCAGTTCACTTCTAAAGTCTCAAGCCGACACACACACCTGGCAGGGCAAGGCCAGGGGAAGTCCCCTGCTGACACACCCAATAATCCACACTGGAGCAAGATGCTCCATGCCCCCCATCGGACAACAGACTCCACAAACATCTTGCCTCCTGCCTAAAAAGGGAAACAAAAAGGACACAAGTTATGAACCGATAGCTAAAGAACAGTCATGCTTACTTGCAATGCCATAACAAATTAAAACAAAGGTATGAATATATTTTAGTATTTGTTAAGGAACTTACCGATTTACTATGAGGATGCAGGTTTTCATTACCAGTGGTGGTCAAGTTGGGATCAGACTTGAGTTAAGTCTTCCATAAGAGATGATGTTCTGTAAAAAACATGTCCTTGCAAATGGCCTAGAGAGACAAGAGACAGGAATAAATCTTCCCCCTCCCAAAAAAAACATAAGCAAGGATTCTTTGTAGCATTTGTAAATCATGGATTGCAAATGCTATATTTATGGACAAAGCATGAGTTTCCAACATTTTGAGATAAACCTAACAAAGTGGTGAATTTGAGCGTGGAATCAAGATAATAAAAATAATAAAAAATAAAAAAATGTATTAACGTCAGAGCATAATTAGGGTACTATTTAGAGCAGATTTCATAGTTACTATCGACCTACATCTCTGTTTAATACAGATAGCATCTCTACTAATTGATTACCAAATAATACATCCTTTACCACTTGTACTCTGCACCTTATATCCTCAGTCTAAGCTGCAGGCTAAAAGGTAGTGGTACGGTAATGAAACATACGCCCATGACTGTGCCCCATCTTGATCTGCACAAAAAAAATCCTCATTAGTGCATCCAGACCTATGCTTACTGATTCTAAAAACCCTGATGAAGGCCAGTTCGGATGGGAGCTGTGCCCCCTGGCCAGACATCTGGATTAGGCAGGCTATCTGGGGAAGGGCCAGTGACACGTGACATGTGACGGCAGATGTGCACACGTAAGCTATACAGGACCAAGTTGAGAAGGTCGAGTAGGGAATAGTCAAACATTCCCATGGAGGCACATCATACATACCCCAAGAAACAAAAAGGTTTTGTCGTACTGTGCAGCCTCGTTTTCAATTAATTAAGCAGGACAAGAAATTAGGGAACATTTTCCACTACACTGTATTAAAAGGGATAGTTCAAGATTTTAGTAATTAAGCCGTTTCTTCTATTTACCCAGAGTCAGATGAACTCATGAATACAATGCTAGCAGCTACTGTAGACTTCCAGTCATTGCACTAACGCTAGTAAGCAATAGCTCCAGAAACTACCTTTGACTTCCTTTAAACTGCACACAGACACATACATTTTTTCATTTGACTCTGGGTAAGTAGAAAAAAAAGGCTTAATTGACAAAATCTCGAACTATCCTTTTAAGTACAAATATATAAAATATAATATGACATACATTTCAGCAACATCTGTGATTCAACTACGGTACAATCAGATTTTGGGAATGCTTTTAAAAAGTTTTAATCCTGATGACGACTAAAGCACTTACTCTTATACCGACAAAAATGGCAAAAACATTAGTCGTAACTGCAACTACATGTAGATCTACAGTAGCCCTCATAAACACCAAAGGGCAAAATCGAAATCGACAACATTAAAAGCAGTGGTGTAAAGTACTTAAGTAAAAAATAAAGTGCTACTTGAGTAGTTTTTGGGGGTATCTGTACTTTACTTTTTATATTTTTGACTACTTATACTTTTACTTCACTACATTCCTTAAGAAAATATTGTACTTTTTACTCCATACATTTTCCCTGACACCCAAAAAACTACGAAATAACACATGTGGAATCATGTAGTAAGTATAAAAAGTGTTGAACAAATCAAAATCTATTTATATTTGAGATAATTCAAAGTAGCCACCCTATGCCTTGATGACAGCTTTGCACACTCTTGGCATTCTCTCAACCAGTGTCATGGAGGTAGCCACCTGGAATGCATTTCATTTAACAAGTGTGCCTTGTTAAAAGGTAATTTGTGGAATTTCTTTCCTTTTTAATGCGTTTGAGCCAATTAGTTATGTTGTGACAAGCTAGGGGTAGTATACAGAAGATAGCCCTATTTGGTAAAAGACCAAGTCCATATTATGGCAAGAACAGCTCAAATAAGCAAAGAGAAACGACAGTCCATCATTACTTGAGGACATGGTCAGTCAATGCAGAACATTTATTCAAGTGCAGTTGCAAAAACCATCAAGCGCTATGATAAAACTGGCTCTCATAAGGACCGCCACAGGAAAGGAAAACCCAGAGTTACCTCTGCTGCAGAGGATAAGATCATTAGTTTCCAGCCTCAGAAATTGAAGCCCAAATAAATGCTTCACAGAGTTCAAGTAACACATCCCAACATCAACTGTTCAAAGGAGACTGCGTGAATCAGGCCGTCATGGTTGAATTGCTGCAAAGAAACCACTACTAAAAAGGACACCAATAATAAGAAGAGACTTACTTGGGCCAAGAAACACGAGTAATGGACATTAGACCAGTGGAAATCTGTCCTTTGGTCTGAGTCCAAATGAGATTTTTGGTTCCAACCACTAATTGATTACCAAATAATACATCCTTTACCACTTTTACTCTGCACCTTATATCCTCAGTCTAAGTTGCAGGCTAAAAGGGATTGGTACGGTAATGAAACATACGCCCATGACTGTGCCCCATCTTGATCTAAACAAAAAAATCTGCAGTGTCTTTGTGAGACAAAGAGTAGGTGAATGGATGATCTCTGCATGTGTGGTTCCCACCATGAAGCATGGAGAAGGTGTGGGGTTGCTTTGCTGGTGACATTGTCTGTGATTTATTCAGATTAAGGCACACTTAACCAGCATGGCTACCACAGCATTCTGCAGTGATACGCCATCCCATCTAGTTTGCTCTTAGTGGGACTATCATTTGTTTTTCAACAGGACAATGGCCCAACACACCTCCAGGCTGTGTAAGGGCTATTTGACCAAGAAGGCGAGTGATTGAACAGTGCATCAGATGATCTGGCCTCCACAATCACCCAACCTCAACCCAATTGAGATGGTTTGGGATGAGTTGGACTGCAGAATGAAGGAAAAGCAGGCAACAAGTGCTCAGCATATGTGGGAACTCCTTCAAGACTGCTGGAAAAGCATTCCATGTGAAGCTGGTTGAGAGAATGCCAAGAGTGTGCAAAGCTGTCATCAAGGCAAAGGGTGTCTACTTTGAAGAATCTAAAATACATAATATATTTTGATTTGTTTTTGGTTAGTACATGATTTCATACAGTATGTGTTATTTCATAGTTTTGATGTCTTCACTATTATTCTACAATGTAGTAAATAGTACAAATAAAGAAAAACCCTTGAATGAGTAGGTGTGTCTAAACTTTTGACTGGTACTGTATGTCCATGCATACACTATGAAGTTAGATTGCAGTCAATGGTCATGACCTAGGGGTCACAAAGAGACCTAGAAGAGATCTAGATTCCACAGTTACACTGTATCATATTCCTCTGTATTTATTCTAAGTACATTCTAACAAGTAAAAATAGTATTCAATTTCAACTATTGTTCCGATTGAAATAGTTGTTGTTGAGGAAGCTGCTGAATGAAGTCTGTCCTGGGTGGTAAGGGTATTGGGTTTGTTTTGTTTTCAGCTGGACAGTTGATGGCAAAATGCCTGATTGGCCAATATGATGCTGCCGTTAACCTTTTGCATAACACAAAAACCCAGCTGTCCAAACCTGTGCAGCGGCCAGCTCTTATCTAACAGACAACCACAACGCTAAATGCAAACAATATCAAAGCCAACCTGATGTAACATCCACTCAGACAATCCCATGGCAGATCCAGAAACCAAGTTTGGAGTTTGGGTTGGTCCCCACTGTTGCTTAATTCTTTCAAACATTTGGACTTTCCCACTCAGCTCTCCCCCATCATCACACAAAACTCATCAAGTCCGCTCAGCTGTCATCGTGTTACATCAAACTGTGGACAGATGTCAGAACATTCTGGGTGTCAAAACAGTGACCTTGCAGTGCGTGCCTAGCTACAAAATCCCCATTACTGACTCCATGGAATCACTTTAGGTAACCAACACACTCAGCACTGTGGCTCATAAGCCGCCTCCTCATTTTGACATGACCCACAGCAGAAACGGAGCAAAACAACAACCCCAAACTAAGTTTGATCTGTTTTTTATGTGATTCATTGTTTTTAAGGGATATCTGCTCTGCAGCCTGCCTAGTATTTCCCAAAGCCTTTGGTCTTTCCTACTTCAAGACATATTTTTCCCAATCAGTACTGGCAGGAACACTTAGAGATTATAGGCAAAAAGACCCAATTGAACCGGTGCATGATGTCTAGCTGGGGGCTGCTTTGGATGGGCCACGAGAACAGTCTTATGTTCATTCATTGTATTGAAGTCTGTCCTCAAAACAGACACCCTGGGAGACTTTTCCTCCCCTCCCCACATTGGTCACTCTCTAAATCGCCATGGGGTTAGAAAGAGAATGCACAGTGTAAGCCAGGCTACACTTTGACACTTGCCTAAGTGCTATTCTTAGACCAATTAAGATGGCTGAAATGAAACAACAGCCCGGACCTGGGGGCCCGGGTGTGTGTTACACTCTGTTGAAAGTGTCTCTGTGTGTATGTCTGTATGTTTTTATATGCTGGAAAGACATTGTTTATTGCTCCTGGCACCTGCCACAGTGTACCAGCCCCTGTGATATGCACCAGAGTTCTACAAGCGTGTATTAAAAGGTTTGTGAGCAGAACAGCTGCTAGGCTGAGGGGGAGAGAATAGCAGTGCTCTTCAGAATGCCAGATTCTTTTTCCATTGGGTCTGCCAGGAAAAGGAGAAAGGGCTCGTAAACAACCTCAAGTCAAGCGAGCCATTTCTGATTCAATCACTTTAAAACATTTTGTAAAGACATTGTATACCTCAATAATATTGCGGTGTGTGTGTGTGTGCGCGCGTGTGTGCAGACCTACGTTAGATAGATTGTGTATTTGCATTACAGTAAGCATGTAGGGAAGCCATAAAGAAGAGTATGTTTGTCTGGCTGTAAGCTTGCAACTGTGACAAATATGATTATATTAAATGTGTGACACTGTGCCCACATTTGCAATTGCATTTGTTTCATATGGATTAAATGTGTTTTATACAAATGCTTTTTGTGTGTATTTGCAACTTAAATGTCTGTGGGTTTGGGGGAGTTTTTGGTCTTTGTATGGTGGAATGTGTGTTTATGCGTCGGTATGCTTAGGGTTAGGCGTTATGCATTTTGTGTGTGTGTGTGTGTGTGTATATATATATATATACACACGGATGTGTGTGTGCTCTGATTATGTTTGTATTTACACTCTCACTCTGTCTCCCAGCCAGAGGCAGAAGTGGGTCACTGTGACAGCCCACTTAAATAAATCTGGTTCCAGAGACAGTGTTCTGTCGTGTTGCAGGGTGCACTATATTATAATTCTTTATCAAGGGAGTCAGTTAAGTCATTGCTCGCACAAAATGTACTGTCTGCAAAATTAATAATAGCACAAATAAATTAGAAAAGTTAATTGGTTTCAGTGTAGCACAGATGTGACATGCCAAATGAGGTCGTTTTAGTTAATAGCATTGACGGATTGAATCCATCGAGGTACAATGAGAGAAAGAACCATGTCTGACAGGAGGAGATGGATGGTAAACAAGGATTCCAGCAAGCACGCTTCATCAAAAGGTGCTTGATTCTTCAGGTGGACTTCAGCGGTCAGGAAACGTTCTGCCTATGGGGAATATACCAAGAATAAATAACAGCAGCCAATTTGACCATTCGTGGATTACATTGGGCCTCTGTTACAAGGTATCCTTTAGGCTACACTTTCATTAGAAAGTCCTTCCATTTTCAGCATACCCGCTCTGCTTTCACTATTCCAAAACAGCTTTGAGAGGACAAAGAGATCAACCTCTTGAAAGAGAGCCACAACAGTTTGTTACGTGTTGCATTTTTCACAGAAAAGCAACTACACTACATAATCCTCCACACACCACTGGACAGGTGGAGCTTTTTCCCTTTGGCACACTTACCAGGCTGCTTGCTAATCTGATCAGAGCCATCCACAATCCTAACTTAATACCAATAAAGGTAACCTGCTATGGTGGTGCTAAAGCTATAGTGTGGGTCAAATCATGTGGCATGGTAATAAAACGCACATACTGTACTCTCTGGGTACAGCACATACTGGGGTTGTTCTCTCATCTAATAAAGGTGATAACCGCGGTTGAGTCTGAAAGAATACATCATCAAATAAAGGCTCCAGAAACACAGAGTCCATTTCCTTGTGACCTCAGAGTAAGTATGCAGGTTTTTGTTCCAACCATGCTTCATTTTGCTCAAATAGATTGGTTGGCAAATTAACAATGAGGTTTTATTATTATGCTGTGACGTTGTGTTTACATCATTGATTAGTTTAGTAAGTCCTCTGATATGCAGAAACACTACAGAATTTAGTTCAACATAATCAAATTTAAAGGTGGAATGAAAACATGCGTAAACATTAGTCCTAGTCCTTTAGCACCTCTCTCATAACCACTGCAATGATGAAAATAAGTAATTTGTTGGTTTGACATGAGCCCGAGTGTATTGCCATTTAAATAGTCATATTGTGACTTTATGTATGCATAATGTTTATGAACAATCGTTCCAAATGGGTATTGTTTGAGGCTAATGATATGGCATAAAAAAAAGAGAACGACAGAAACAATCCTTTGAAACGGTCAACCCAGGACAGAGTTGGTGTGAACAGAATACATTATCCTCCATCAACCATTTTCCATCCTAGAAATTAGGAATAAGCTCTGGCTTTGATTTCTGGTCAAACAGATGGAAAAGGGGTCTTAGAAAACAACTAGCAGAAAGTCTTAAAAGGTATTAGAAATACATTTTTTTTAAAGGATTTGCCTTGTGTAAGTTTAAGAAATATTGCCTAGTGTCTTGTCATTCTGTTACCAAAAACCACATATCTTTAAGATATTTTCAAATGTCTCTCCCTCATGAAGAGGGAGGATTATGAAAGTTCACAGAAGTAACAAGTAAAGGTAGACCAACCAGTTAGTTCATGTTTTTACTGATAACAATTTGGTTCATGATTTATTAAGTGATTATTCTGTTACCAAATCGGGGAAAAAATAATAACCAAAAAAATCTGTAACAGACTGACTGCAACTGAATGGCTACAATGGGAATTCATAGTAGTCAGAAACCACAGTTGGGTTACCTGCTCCTGTCCTCCCTTCCACTGGCATACTGTTATGTTCAGCTCATAACTGTTTTCTTTCTGTCACGTGGTGGTCAAAGCAAGAGTTTGAAAACAGTCTGGATAACCCACCTCTTACTGACATCTACCCATGTGCCCCCTCTCTTTCCATTTAGTGTAACCAACCCCCCCCCCACTGAGCACTGACCTACACCGGACGTCCATGGATGTTGAAAAGTAGTTGAAATTTGGTCAGCCCAAATCTGAACCAATCATAGACGTCTGTTTCACAAGTTTGGACAGCACAGTACAGTACAGCCCACCACAGTATAGTACAGAAAAGTAGAGGTCAGTGCAATACTGTACTGAAATGTACTGAACTGTACTGTGCTTTACTCTAATGTCGTGTGCTGCACTGTGATGTCTAAACTTGTGACATCTATGATTGGTACAGATTTGGTCTGGTTCATAGTGATGTATTGTGGGTATAAGCCCAGCTAGCACATAATGTTCTGAAAACAATATGTTTCTTAGAGCTTGGTGAGAGTGTGGTTGTCCATTGTGAATGTTCTCAAATTGTTCTTTCCATAAAAACCACAAGAAAACATTAGTAACGTTAGAGAATGTTATTTAAAAACATACACATTCCGTTCTCAGCATCAACAAAATTCTGTCTATCCTCTATCTTGTTAAGTGTGTTCAGGTGTATTGGCCATGCCCATTTATTGGCCAGATCTTTGTGAGTGCATCTTGGAGTGCTTGTTTCCTTTGAAATGGAGTCTGTTTGAATAGACTAAAATGAACAGTTTTGAGTGCATAAAAAAACATGTCATGCTACCTCCATCCTGGTGGCGCAGTGGACTAATTCTATGAAAAAATAACAGAAGATTATAGGCTCAATGTGTTCTATCTGTGCTTGGAGTTCAAAAATGTAACCCAAAATAAGATAGCAGTTTATTAAAAGTCTTATTGAAAAATTCAGTGAAAGTTTTAAAGAAGTTATTCAAGAACCTCCAAATTAACTATAATCTCCATTCACAGAGCTTTAGTAAAACCTCCCAGGAAAGCTTACAGGGTACCAGAGTAAAACATTCTCAGAACCTCCCTGTAACCTAAAATACATTTTTGGGTTACAGGGAGGCCGAAATGTTCACGTCTGTTCGCAGAACGTTAAAAAAAAAGTTACGTTTTACCGGTCAGGAAAAACATGGCTTCATTCTAACAACCAATGTGAAACCAAAAACTTCCAAGGAACCAAATGTGCTAGCTGGGAAGGCCCCAAATATTTGAGGGTCATATGGATGCATTGACTGGCGAGAATGCAGGAGTTGTTTATTGATAGCACTGAAATCATATTTGTCATTTTTTTTAACTTTAGTTTATTTTATTAACTTTATTTCTTGTCACGGCATTGTTGGTTAACAACTTGTAAGTAAGCATTTCACAGTAAGGTCTACTTTACCTGTTGTATTCGGCGCATGTGACAAATAAAATTTGATTTGAAATAAAAGTTCCCAGAAATGTTTCATACGCACAAAATCTTATTTCTCTGAAATTTTGTGCACAAATTTGTTTACATCCCTGTTAGTGAGAGTTTCTCCTTTGCCAACTTAATCCATCCACCTGACCGGTGTGGCAAATCAAGAAGCTAATTAAATAGCATTGTCCAGAGCACAGGTGCACATTGTGCTGGGGACAATAAAAGGCAACTTTAAATGTGCGGTTTTGTCACAGTACATGTCACAGATGTCACAGATGTCTCAGGTTTTGAGGGAGCGTGCAATTGGCATGCTGACAGCAGGAATGTCCACCAAAGCTGTTGCCAGAGAATTGAATGTTAATTTCTCTACCAAAAGCCGCCTCTAACATAATTTTTGAGAATTTGGAAGTACGTTCAACCAACCTGACAACCGTAGACCACGTGTATGACGTCGTGTGGGCGAGCAGTTTGCTGATGTCAACGTTGTGAATAGAGTGCCCCATGGTGGCGATGGGGTTATGGTATGGGCAGGCATAAGCTACGGACAATGAAAACGATTGCATTTCATCAATGGCAATTTCAATCCTGACGCCAAATGTCATGCCATTCATCCACAGCCATCACCTCATGTTTCAGCATGATAATGCACTGTCCCATGTCGCAAGGATCTGTACACAATTCCTGAAAGCTGAAAATGTCCCAGTTCTTCCATGGCCTGCATACTCAGCAGACATGTCACCCATTGAGCATGTTTGGGATGCTCTGGATTGACATTTACAACAGCGTGTTCCAGTTTCCGCCAATAACCAGCAACTTCGCACAGCCATTGAAGAGGAGTGGAACAACAGGCCACAATCAACAACCTGATCAACTCTGTGAAGGCGATGTTGCGCTGCATGAGGCAAATGGTGGTCACACCAGATACTAACTGGTTTTCTGATCCACACCCCTATCTTTTTTTTTAAGGTATCTGTGACCAACAAATGCATATCTGTATTCCAAGTCATGTGAAATCCATAGATTAGGGCCCAATTAATTTATTTCAATTGACTGATTTCCTTAAATTCCTTGAAATAGTTGCATATTGTGTTTATATTTTTGTTCATACGTATATATTTAATCTCTGATGTTTTATTGAAAACAAATACATTTGCAGAATGAGAACTTGTCCTTCAAATACGTTACAGTGGTTGGTTAGCTAGCTAGCACATTTTTGCCATATTAGCATTGACATGAAATCAGTCAAAACACCTCAAAACAAGACATGGTATCAAGAACAACATAAAACTAGCTGAAACAACTCCCCACATGGCAGTTTCTTATCATTATTGCTAGCTATCTAGCCATCCAGAATCACAACAACACACTGCCTTCTGCCCCATTAAAGCGTTTGCATTGTTTTTGTGACGTCTGCTAACCCGTCTATAGTACAGATCAGGGACCCATGATGTCATTCTGTTACCATCCTTCTGTTACCATGTGTTAATCCACTTCACTGTAGTTCAATAACCAAAATATATATTTTTTTTCCCAAACTCAAGGACGGTTCTGACTTAGGTATTTGTAGTTGTCCACATATTCTAGGTGTCTGGTTAGACTGTAAACTCTCCTTCCAGACTCACATCAAACATCTCCAATCCAAAGTTAAATCTAGAATTGGCTTCCTATTTCGCAACGAAGCATCCTTCACTCATGCTGCCAAACATACCCTCGTAAAACTGACCATCCTACCGATCCTCGACTTCGGCAATGTCATTTTCAAAATAGCCTCCAATAGACTGCATCCAATTTATTGAGTAGGGTATCACAGCGCCATCCGTTTTGTCACCAAAGCCCCATATACTACCCACCACTGCGACCTGTACGCTCTCGTTGGCTGGCCCTCGCTTCATACTAGTCTCCAATCCCACTGGCTCCAGGTCATCTACAAGACCCTGCTAGGCAAAGCCCCCCCTTATCTCAGCTCGCTGGTCACCATAGCAGCACCCACCTGTAGCACGCGCTCCAGCAGGTATATCTCTCTGGTCACCCCCAAAACCAATTCCTCCATTGGCCGCCTCTCCTTCCAGTTCTCTGCTGCCAATGACTGGAACGAACTACAAAAATCTCTGAAACACTTATCTCCCTCACTAGCTTTAAGCACCAGCTGTCAGAGCAGCTCACAGATTACTGCACCTGTACATAGCCCATCTATAATTTAGCCCAAACTACTTCTTCCCCTACTGTCTTTATTTAGCTCCTTTGCACCCCATTATTTCTACTTTGCACATTCTTCCACTGCAAATCTACCATTCCAGTGTTTTACTTGCTATAGTGTGTTTACTTCGCCACCATGGCCTTTTTTTGCCTTTACCTCCCTTATCTCACCTCATTTGCTCACATTGTATATAGACTGTGTGTTTGTTTTACTCCATGTGTAACTCTGTGTTGATGTATGTGTCGAACTGCTTTACTTTATCTTGGCCAGGTCGCAATTGTAAATGAGAACTTGTTCTCAACTTGCCTACCTGGTTAAATAAAGGGGAAATAAAAAAAATCGAAATAAAATAAAATACACTACATGACCAAAAGTACGTGGACACCTGCTCGTCGAACATCTCTTTCCAAAATCATGGGCATTAATATGGAGTTGGTCCCCCCTTTGCTGCTATAACAGCCTCCACTCTTCTGGGAAGGCTTTCCACTAGATGCTTCGGGGACATGCTTCCATTCAGCCACAACAGCATTAATGAGGTCGGGAACTGATGTTGGCCGATTAGGCCTGGCTCACAATCGGTGTTCCAATTCATCCCAAAGGTGTTCGATGGGGTTGATGTCACGGCTCTGTGCAGGCCAGTCAAGTTCTTCAAAACCGATCTCGACAAACCATTTCTGTATGGACCTCGCTTTGTGCACAGGGGCATTGTCATGCTGAAACAGGAAAGGGCCTTCCCCAAACTGTTGCCACAAAGTTGGAAGCACAGAAGCATCTAGAATGTAATTGTATGCTGTAGCGTTAAGAGTTCCCTTCACTAGAACTAAGGGGCCTAGCCCGAAACATGAAAAACAGCCCCAGACCATTATTCCTCCTCCACCAAACTTTACAGTTGGAACTATGCATTGGGGCAGGTAGCGTTCTCTTGGCATCTGCCAAACCCAGATTCATCCGTCGGACTGGCTGGTGAAGCGCGATTCATCACTCCAGAGAACGCGTTTCCACTGCTCCAGAGTGAAATGGCGGCAAGCTTTACACCACTCCAGGCAACGCTTGACATTGCGCATGGTGATCTTAAGCTTGTGTGCAGCTGCTCGCCCATAGAAACCCATTTCATGAAGCTTCCGGCAAACAGTTATTGTGCTAACGTTGCTTTCAGGGGCAGTTTGAAACTCGGTAGTGGGTGTTGCGGCTGAGGACAGGCGACTTTTACTCACTACGCGCTTCAGCACTTAACGGTCCCGTTTTTAGAGCTTGTGTGCCCTACCACTTTGCGGCTGAACCATTGTTGATCCTAGACGTTTCTACTTCCCAAAACAAGCACTTACATTTGACCGGGGTAGCTCTAGCAGGGCAGAAATTTGACAAACTGACTTGTTGTAAAGGTGGCATCCTATGACGGTGCCACGTTGAAAGTCACTGAGCTCTTCAGTAAGGCCATTCTACTGCCAATGTTTGTCTATGGAGATTGCACGGCTGTGTGCTCGATGTTATACATCTGTCAGCAACGGGTGTGGCTGAAATAGCCAAATCCAACAAATTTGAAGGGGTGTCTACATACTTTTGTATATACACAGCATATCATAGCTGACACCCCATTATTTCTGCAGACATCTTTGAAACTTAATTCAGAGTCCTTTTTGGACAACGTGGTGACATAAAACACTGGGGATTTCACTGTCATTCTGTTACCAAACTTTACATCTGCACTGTTCTTCGAGTAAATATATTTTTGTAAAATGTTCTGGGGGAAAATAGACAGTGCAATATATGGTTTGTTTATATGGTTTGTTTAACTTTGAAATCAATGTTTTTTGTTTGGCATACTATTAAAGTGTCGTCTCACCACCATTATTTCACTGTGGAATTGCCTTGATGTTAATCCCCTGGACTATCAGAGTCAAATTGGAGCAGAATGGATGAAAGTGTGCAGGGATCTGTGGCGCATTCTTCCAGGTTCAAAGGGCAAGGCCATGCGGGTAGAGGGATCACACTCCCACTATAAAAATGGGCATATCTTTTTTTATAAATTGGGGCCAGATCTTAAAGGTGCTATATGCAGAAATCGTTCTGCCATTTCCTGGTTGCTAAAATTCTAATAATTTTAGTTTATGTGACAAAACAAGCAATGTATAGAGAATTATTGTACCATCTAAACCTCTGTGAAATATCTTTCCAGTAACCAAAAATATTGTGTTTTCAGCTTTTTGAAGCTGGTATACAAAACCGAAAGTAAAAGACGGCAAAAACTAAACTTAATGACTGGGAAACATAGAAATAACCCACATAGAACATATCTACCGCTTCTTAGACTTCCTTTCAATGAGAATAATAGATCTATAACCCACATTTCCATGTGAATTTGGTCAGGTCGCCCAAAATGTTACATATTGCATCTTTAACGATTATATTTATAAATATGTATTTTTTAGTGCCGTACTAGTTAGTGCAATACTAACAAGTAATTGTTCAAATATATATTTAACGCAAAATAATGATTAATGCTTGATGGAGTCACAGCTGCCCAGCAACAAAATAATGCATCTTAATTGTATGCATTTAATGACTCCCATATGGCTCCATGACACATCTTAAAAGATATGGCCATTTTTATAGTGGGAGTGTGACTCCGTTACCGCGTGACCTTGCCCCAATCCTTTTAGCTAAGCCTACTATTAAGGGCTGCAGATGAAGCTAAAAGCTGCAGCTGAGCAACCCGTCAAAATATATTCTCATTCCTGGATTGTTGGGACTGTATAAGCAGCCCTGCCTCACAGAACTTTGAAATGAAGAACAAGTACATTCGAAATATTGGCTTTACACTTCGGTAACGATGACCAAGCAAAACAAAGAAGGCACTGATGAAAAATACTTTCTTGCTTGACCCAGATCAGGTCTTGTTAATAATTAAAAGTCATGATAAATCAGTCCCCTAACAAGGAGACTGAAATACTTCCTGTGCATAAAGCACCTCCTGATTAAAGTGCCTATTTGGCCAGTCACCAAAACGTACTCTTTGGCACTCAGCTTTGCCAGTTGCACTTCATTGTTGTGATATTCACCTTCTCTCTGGCTGGGGGGGGGGGGGGGGGGGGAAGCATTTTTTCCCCTACAGGCTGGATAACATTTTTGTATCTTTCTCTCTCCCTTGATGAATTATAATTTAAATGTTCATTTTAGTTTATCAGGCTGCAGATGAAAATCAATTATGAAATTGAAATTATATCATAAACATCTAGTTATCTAATTATACGTTTTAAAGGATATTTATATGATTGGCTCATCCAACTTATTCTAAATGATAAGAACATTTACCATGCTCAATCAGGATTGCTTTAAATGTTTTTAAAAAATGGTCACCACCGGAAAAACTTAGCATCATGCATACACTTACATCTGAAGATAAATCAAGTAGTCTAGCCTTTCCTTCTTTGACAATATAGCCTAGCCAACCCAGGTACTGTATTTATGTATATTTATTTATATTCTGTTTGTGTTTTTGTTCCTTCCATATTAGGTTGTGGACCTGTTCAAATGTTGAGTCAAAGGAACAAAATGGAAATGACAGTCACCATTTTGGCACTTATTGTGGGATTAAAGTGGAAAGCCATGTCAAGAACTCGTTTGAGGAGGTCTCTGTCCAGAAGCCCACGTTGACCATAAAACTATTACATGGGGTCTGAATTAGGCTGACCCATAAATCAATCGACGCCAAAGGGCGACAACACAAGTCCGCTCCTAGTCGACTGTCGTGCTTGAGTTTCCAGAAACAAACAAGTAACGTTATGATGTAATTCACAATATGTACAAAATATTGTTGCCCACAGGTGCTTAGTTCATATTATTGACAAGTAGCCTACAATGCAGATTGGTAAATCAGTAGCCTAGTTTATGAACTGTCTAATATAAAAACACAATTGCAAAATTAATTAGGGTTAGGGTTACACAATTTAAAATGTACAATGAAAATTGTATACAATGAACGAAAACTCACCAACTAATGACTTCAATGAAACGTTGATAGTAAAACATTTCCATATTTTACGCACAACTCCAAACGTTCGGGTTCCTTCTCGCCTAAGCTTTTCGTTCGGTTGCTGGTTGATTTATCATGTTTTACAAGACTTTAAAACATATGCCTTGAGACCTCGCACAAATTAATTCGTCCTCCTTCATTAATTTCTTCTGACTACTGCACCACCCTCAGGGAGTAGTAGGATAATTACGCTACGGAAAATAATTTAGGTCGACTACTTTATTCTCTTCTGACGCTATCGAAAGCCCGCCTTCTTGCCCCTGCTCGTGCTCTTCTGCGTGGTAGTGATGCTAGAGTCGCAATCGCATCCCACAGAAACATTTCATAATTACCTCAAGCGAACTGGAGGAAAGTAGCCTATAGGTGTGAATCAACGAACGAGTAAACTACATGAATGAAACACTTGTCCATGAGGACAGAGAGCAACGGCCAAGTGTGCAATAACGGGTTCATAGTAGGCTACCATAGATGTGCGAATATGGTGGCGAAATCCCTGAGCTCTCAGCATTCTGACAGGATTTGTGATTTTATCCACTAGACTGATTGAGTTCTGGAAATGATCCAGGACAGTACATTACTATCGTGCTGTGTAGGCCAATATTTGGGAATGATGGGCAAATGTGCACTCTGGTCAGCCAAATCTTTTGACTTGGGCAAGAAATATAGAGAAATAAAAAACTATAGGGCAATCACAGACTAAATTCATCCCCTTCGGGGTTAGTGTAACGGATGTGAAATGGCTAGCTAGTTAGCGGGTACGCGCTAGTAGCGTTTCAATCAGTTACGTCACTTGCTCTGAAACCTAGATGTAGGGTTTCCCCTTGCTCTGCAAGGACCGCGGCCTTTGTGGAGCGATGGGTAACGACGCTTCGTGGGTGTCAGTTGTTGATGTGTGCAGAGGGTCCCTGGTTCGCGCCCGTGTCGGGGCGAGGGGACTTACTAAAGTTATACTGTTGCATTAGGTTGGAGAGTCCATGCCTCAAAGTGTGCATACATATGCATGCAATCATTTGTGGATTTGCCCCAATAATCCTCACAAAACATGATTTGATATTTTAATTGGTACAAAAACATGTTGGTATGGTTGATTCTAACCTGACATTGAGCATTCCCTTTAGGTTATACAAGAGATTTGTGTTCAAGAAGAATTCTGTCGAGCACCTTATCAAGTGTGGCCAACCTGACAATACCCTGTGAACTCCCCATCAGTGGGATTCGGGCAAACTACTCTGGGTTTTGTTTTAATCTAACACTGTGACTGTTTCTCAGAAAGATGCCAGATGGGCTAGATGTTGGGCCTTGGCTCCCGCTAGTAAATGGTAGATTTGGGCTCAACCTCACGTTCCATTTTAAAGAATCCCCACGTTCCATTTTAAAGAATCCCCATCAGTTTGCCTGGTGTTCTCTGATTGGAGCAGGGCAGCCTTGCGGTTCCTCTCTATGGAGCATAACATGGAGCATCTGCCAGCCGGTATGTTCCTGATGAGGAGCAAGAGGAAAAGTGCGTCTGAAACTGAGGCAGGTGCAGAAGGTTATTGCGTTTAACAACACTCAACACATGGCCATGTTAATTTGGAGAAACTGCCCGAGGCCTTGTCAAAGTTCGTTTTGAACAGATGATATCCCTACAAGCTCTCACATTCTCACGTCAGAATTAGACATTCATCCATGTTTCTCAAATGTGTTTAAGGTTAAGTTTATGCATCTGTAGTATCTGGGATCTACATCTGTTTATATTAGTTACTATGCTGTTACTAAGCAGTGATGTATTACGACAGTGTTACGTTACTACAACTAATAGGAAATGCACATGCGCACTAGTGTGCCCGGGAACTGTAGAGCACGAGAGGTTTTGACTAAACGAAAACTAACTGTACTCCCGTCTCCTGCCTGGTCATTTCTCCACAACACAAATATTACAGCATCAACTCCACATTTTTAAGGTCATGTTTAAGGTCAGGCATGAACTCCGATAGGTTAAGGTAAGGGTTAAGGTTTGGGATAGGCTTAAAACAAAAATATAGAAAACTTTCTATCACTGGATTCAAACATGCAACTTTTGGAATTAGAGGCAGATGCTTGAACTTAACATCGCTCAATGTTGCCCCTAGTGGCTGGTTTCCGCGTCATCTCCTGACATCCTCGGACATGGATGGACGTCAGAACACTGACTTGTATCACAGGTGACCTGCCTGCGATATCCAGCATTCAGATAGAATGGGATTGATATAAACAAATGTATTAGAGGTACATTATGTCTTGATTGTACAGGAGTCTCACACTCTCCACATGACATTCTGTTACAGTGTTGTTCACTCAGGTGCATTAATTGGCATTGGTTGCTTTGCCGACATAATGTAGCTGACAGTCACTTAATTCATTTTAATGACCAGTATGGTACATTTGCTGTAGTGATCGTGAGTAGCCTTTTATTTCTCTGTATCTGAAACTGGTGCGCCATCCATTAGTGATTTGGGAGGACAGTGGCACTCTTGGCAAAGCCCAAAGGACTTTAATTACGTTTGGCCACTGGGGGGAGAATGTCTAAAATGAACAAAGGGAGATGGAGCCGGTTCTCTATAATTAGCCAGGTTCACCTTTACCACCAAATGGAGTTCACTTACTTTAATCTGAATTAAAGTAGTACAACAAAACAAGCTAGTGGACTACATTAGTGTCACATACTCCATTTCACATATATCAGACCTGATCGAAATCTGAGAAAACACAACGAGGACTGATTTGCATCATTGTCAAAATCTTGACAAAAAAATCAACGCTGTTGATTAATGTAGATATTTCTAGCCAAAAACAAAACATGTACAGAATAACAGAAAGATAATGTTGTGTTTCATCAGAATGATACCGTAAAGGATCATAATCTGTATAATATGAATAATCTTCATGTTTTTCTCTGCACGGGAAATTAAGAATGAGCTCTTTCTTGAGGGTTTTTCTTTTTGTGGCGGCTGCCACAGACAGCTGGTCAAAGACCTGCTAACAGGCTCTGCTTGGTTAGCGGCCAGCACTTCGTTTTGTAACCAAGAAGATTACATTGGGATTATTTGTTTTGGGTGGCTCTGATCCATCCTTAAATATTTTTATATAATGAAAACAAGGGAAAAACAAAACCAAAACACACTCCCTTCTCCAAAGCAAGACTCAAGAAATGAATTAAATGTAAATGCTAATCTCAGACAAACATGTAATTAGTAAAACATTTTTGTGATGAATTCGTTAAATGTTTTTGCAAAACAGAATCATGTGTTGGTAATGTTACTTGGTTGATGCAGATAATAGATTCTGGGATACTGGGAATTTGTGAAACTGGCTTTCATCTGTTATAATAGTTTGACCACCATTTCAATTTGAGATTTGAGTTTAAAATCTATAACAGACCGAAACAACCAACCAACCAACCAAGTAAACAAACACACACATACCCACACACAAAATAGTAACTGTGGTGCATGGAATTTCAGATGATGTCAAAGGTCATCCTAACACTATTCCGTGGTCAAAACATGGAACTCCAAATAGACCTATCAGCTTTTAAACCCACAGTGAAGCCTCAGCTGTTTTCTCTTGTGGCTCTGCTTGGCTCTTCTAATGAGCAGGCCCATAATGCAGAGCGCTCAAGTATTCTTTAAAATATTGGCACCGCTATAAAGTGAACGTCACTTAGCTACAGTCTCCCAGCTCATTTCACTTTCTCTTCTGCACAGTGAGTGTTTGACCCTGGTCTAAAAATATGCGTTGAAGACCGAAGCATGAGGCACGCACCACTTTAACTAAATCTTGTCTCGGACTACTAATCCCTAAAGAGCAAACTTGGAGATGGAGCAGCACGTGGCAGATGAGATCTACCAATTTTGAAATAAAATAGTGAATGAGCTGGCAGTCTGCGGAATTGAAATGGGCTTTTCATTCTGTCTGTGTGATGTGGAGGTTAGCCATTGCTGCGGTGCATGAACTTTAATCCCATAAACAGTAAAGGGAACGAAAATAACAGACGTCTGCACAACGATCCCAGCTATTATGATTAGATATTAGGAATCATGAATGGCTTTGTTCCATTGCCAGATATGATGGTATCCCTTGATAATTTACACATCAGCACATGTCAAATCAAATCAATTTGCATTTGTCACGTGCTTCGTAAACAACAGATGTGGACTAACATTGAAATGTTTACTGACGGGCCCTTCTCAACAATGCAGAGAGAAAGAAAATAGAGAAATAGTAGAAAAGTTAAACACGTAATAATTAAAGTAATAATAAACTGTATACACAATGAGTAAGAATAACTTTTCTACATATAAGGGGTACCAGTACCGAGTCAATTTTATTTATTTTTTCCTTTATTTAACTAGGCAAGTCAGTTAAGAACAAATTCTTATTTTCAATGACGGCCCTTGTTGAGGGGCAAAACGACAGATTTTTACCTTGTCGGCTCGGGGATTCAATCTTGCGACCTTTTGGTTACTAGTCCAACGCTCTAACCACTAGGCTGCCTGCCACCCCAATGTGCAGGGGTACGAGGTAATTTAGGTAGATATGTATATATAACTAGGAATAAAGTGACATATAGTAAACAGTAGCAGCAGCGTATGTGATGAGTACAAAAAGGGGTCAATGAACATAGTCCGGGTAGCTATTTGGTTAACTATTTAACTAACTATTTAGCAGCCTTGTGGTTTGGGGCTAGAAGCTGTTCATGTCCTGTTGGCTCCAGACTTGGTGCAACGGTACTGCTTGCCGTGTGGTAGCAAAGAGAACAGTTTATGACTTGGGTGGCTGGAGTCTTTGACATTTTTCGGGCCTTCGTCTGACATTGCCTGGTATAGAGGTCCTGGATGGCAGGGAGCTTGACCCCAGTGATGTGCTGGGCCGCACACACTACCCTCTGTAGCGCCTTGCGGTCGGAAGCCAAGCAGTTGCCATACCATGCAGCCAGTCAAGATGCTCTCAATGGTGCAGCTGTAGAACTTTTTGAAGATCTGAGAGCCCATGAAAAATCATTTCAGTCTCCGGAGTTGGAAGAGGCGTTGTCATGCCCTCTTCCCAACAGTGTTGGTGTGTTTGGACCATGATATGGACACTGAAGAACTTGAAGTTCTCGACCCGCTCCACCCAGCCCGTCGATGTGATTGGGGGCGTGCTCAGCCCTCCGTTTCCTCTAGTCCACGATTATCTCCTATGTTTTGCTGACGTTGAGGGAAAGGTTGTTGTCCTGGCAACACACTGCCAGGTCTCTGACCTCCTCCCTACAGACTGTCTCATCGTCATCAGTGATGATGCCTACTACCGTCATGTCGTCGGCAACCTTAATGATGGTATTGGAGTCATGTGCAGCCACAAAGTCATGGGTGAACAGAGAGTACAGGAGGGGACTAAGCACGCACCACTGAGGGGGGTGTTGTTGCCTACCCTCCCAACCTAGGGGGGGTCCCATCAGGAAGTCTAGGATCCAGTTGCAGAGAGAGGTGTTCAGTCCCTGGGTCTTTAGCTTAGTGATGAGCTTGGAGAGCACTATGGTGTTGAACGCTGAGCTGTAGTCAATGCACAGCATTCTCACATAGGTGTTCCTTTTGTCCATGTGGGAAAGGACAGTGTGGAGTGCAATAGAAATTGCGTCATCTGTGGATCTATTGGGGCGGTATGCGAATTGGAGTGTGTCTGAGATGATGGTGTTGATGTGATCCTTGAACAGCCTTTTAAAACATTTCATGGCTACCGATGTGAGTGCTACGGGGTGCTACAAGATTACCTAGGCGTTCTTGGGCACAGGGACTATGGTGGTCAGCTTGAAACATGTAGGTAATACAGACTGGGTCAGGGAGAGGTTAAAAATGTCAGTGAAGACACTTTCCAGCTGGTCAGTGCATGCTCTGAGTACGCATCCAGGTAATCCATCTGGCCCTGCGGCCTTGTGAATGTTAACTTATTTAAAGGTCTTACTCACAACGGCTACGGAGAGCGTGATCACACAGTCATCCAGAACAGCTGGAGCTCTCACGCATGATTCAGTGTTGCTTGCCTCGAAGCGAGCATAGAATGCATTTAGCTTGTCTGATAGGCACGCATCACTGGGAAGCTCGCGACTGGGTTTCCCTTTGTAATCCATGACAGTTTGCAAACCCTGCCACATCTGTCGAACGTCAGAGCCGGTGTAATAGGATTCGATATTAGTCCTGTATTGACGCTTTGCCTGTTTAATGGTTCGTCAGGATTTCTTACAAACGTCCGTGTTAGTGTCCTGCTCCTTGAAAGCAGCAGCTCTAGCCTTTAGCTCAGTGCGGATGTTGTCTGTAATCCATTGTACGGTCACTGGGGGGGACAATGTCATCGAGGAACTTATTAATGAAGCTGGTGACTGATGTGGTAAAATCCTCGATGCCCTCGGATTAATCCCAGAACATATTCCAGTCTGTGCTAGAGAAACAGGCCTGTAGCTTAGCATCCACTTCATCGGACCACTTCCATATTGAGGGCATCACTTCCTGTTTGAGTTTTTGCTTGGTCAGATTTGCCAAATGGAGGGAGAGGGAGAGCTTTGTATGCGTCCCTGTGTGTGGAGTAAAGGTGATCCAGAGTTTTTTCACCTCTAGTTGCACAGGTGACATGCAGTTTTCCTGCATTAAAATCACCAGCCACTAGGAGTGCCGCCTCTGGATGAACATTTTCTTGTTTGCTTATGACCCTATACAGCTATACAGCTCGTGTGGTCTTAGTGCCAGCATTGGTTTGTGGTGGTAAATAGACAACCACGAAAAATACAGATAAAAACTATTTTGGTAAATAGTATGGTCTACAGCTTATAATGAAGTATTCTAACTCAGGCGAGCAGAACTTTGATACTTTCTTAATATTAGAGATCACGAACCAGCTGTTGTTGACAAAGAGACACACACCCCTTGAGCTTACCTGACACTGAAATTGTGTTCTGTCGATGCATAGAAAAAACAGCTAGATGTATATTATCCATGTCCTTCTTCAGCCACAACTACGAGAAGCATAGAATATTACAGTTCTTCAGGTCTCATTGATAGGATAGTCTCGAATGGCGCTCGTCCAGTTTGTTCTCCAGTGATTGTACATTCGCCATTAGAACAGAGGGTAGAGGCGGTTTATTTACTTGACGTCATAGTTTCATCAGGGTGCCTGCATGTTGGCCTGTTTATCACCATCTCTTTCTCTTCCGAGTGTCTGGGATTAGGGCCTGGTCCGGGTTGAGCAGTATGCCCAGCGCCGCCAACTCGTTGAAATAGAAATCCATCTCCAAATCAAGGTTAGTTATCGCTGTTCTAATGTCCAAAAGCTCTTTCCGGTCATAGGAAACGATATCACAAACATTATGTACAAAAAAAGTTAAGATCAGCGAGAAAAAAAAACCACACAAAATTATACATTCCAGCGCCATTCCTCCCCATGTGCAAAGCCAAAGGAGGAAGCCCCTAAGTGACATTACATCCCAAGCCTTACGGTTTAACTAGTTACTCCAAAACTAACAGCTGTCACGTGGATTTTGTGCCAATGTCACTGATGGTATTTCAGTACATACTAAGGTCTACCAACACTAAGATCAGAATGTGGTTGGATGCATTCTATGCAATGATAGATTTCCCATCCAGGGCCTCAAGTCTTTGTTGTAATACAATCTGTTGCTAATTCTCTGAACACTGATTGACTGATTCAGGACAGGCTCAGCCATTCACCAGATGCTTTTATCTCGAGCGACTTCAAGTCAACACATACAGTAGGCCTATTGGTACATGTAACCCGTGTGGGAACCTACAACCCCATGCTCCATCTGAATGAACAATCTACAAAACTGCAGTTATTCATTATCTAGTCTGATTCTCTAACCCTTTCAAACGGTGAAAGAATGCCCAGCTATAATGAGACAAGTGGTTATTTTCAACACATATGGATGTTCCAGAGTTGCGGGACATTCAAATCACACAATCCTGCCTACCCCCTGGTTTATCATGGATTTATTGCATTGAGAGATGATACAGAATATATTTAACAGTCAATTTAAAAATCAATGTACTGGAATTAAAATCCAGCTTCTCCTTTTATTAACTATCTCTGCCGAGAATGAAATAAAGACTATACTTGAATCTGTTGTCAAAACACATTTTAAAACCCTCTAGTTTAAATGCATTTCTCTGAATTGGTCAGTGACAAGTGCACACAGTTCACATCTGAATTCAAACCCAGGCATACACATATTTCAGTAGATTGGAAAAAATCTGAATGAATGTTACTCCATATACAGATACTGGACAGCGAATAAACAAAAGAGATGTATAATTCTTCTAACAAAATATATGGATTGGATGTAAATTCCAAAGCTTCTACTGTGGAATTGCTGTATGGATCTTATGAATCTTGGTGTGTATATATAAACATGCTGTATATATGGTTGTTTATGATTACTTTGTTGCTCTCATAGAACAACACAACGATGTCAGATTACTTATTATTATAGTACCAGACCAGCTTAGTCAAACTGGAGATCCCATCCCATGACTCAGTCACGGGATTGGTCATATGATCAGAGCAGAGGATCCTGGGAGGTGATCTGCTTCCAGTTTTGTGGTGGGCTCAATGGTATGCACAAAAACAGGAAACAGATGTGGCCTCCCCTCCAACAGCTCTGTCAGGTCTCACTGAATATTGAACGGAAATTCAAGTAAATAGGAAATCAAATATGTTTAATGTAATGTTACCAGGATTTTGGACAGAACATAAAGCTCTGTAGTAACACAATGACCATACCATTTAAGGAACTGTAGGTGAGAGTGGGGTAAGTTGTGCCAAAAGGTTAGTTTAGCCACCCCTTGTTTCTAGGATACCGTACACAAAATGAACCATGTAACCAAATATTTGGGAAGAGGTCATCTTTTCATGGAGTCTGTGAAGGAAGAAACCACATGGAAAAAGTGGTAAGCAAGTTAGGTCCAAAAAAATTATTTTTACTAAGTCAAATTAATTTATTGTGTTTAAAGTTTCATGATGCTTGTATCTAAACCAAGTAGATCGTTTTAAGACTGTTTTATACATTAGTTGGGGTCTCTATAAACTACAATATGAGGTCCTAAACCTAGCATGAAAGCTCATCCTCAGCTGTGTGGGCTAATATAGTCAAATCAAATCAAATGTATTTATATAGCCCTTCTTACATCAGCTGATATCTCAAAGTGCTGTACAGAAACCCAGCCTAAAACCCCAAACAGCAAGCAATGCAGGTGTAGAAGCACGGTGGCTAGGAAAAACTCCCTAGAAAGGCCAAAACCTAGGAAGAAACCTAGAGAGGAAACAGGCTATGAGGGGTGGCCAGTCCTCTTCTGGCTGTGCCGGGTGGAGATTATAACAGAACATGGCCAAGATGTTCAAATGTTCATAAATGACCAGCATGATCAAATAATAATAATCACAGTAGTTGTCGAGGGTGCAGCAAGTCAGCACCTCAGGAGTAAATGTCAGTTGGCTTTTCATAGCCGATCATTAAGAGTATCTCTACCGCTCCTGCTGTCTCTAGAGAGTTGAAAACAGCAGGTCTGGGACAGGTAGCACGTCCGGTGAACAGGTCAGGGTTCCATAGCCGCAGGCAGAACAGTTGAAACTGGAGCAGCAGCACGGCCAGGTGGACTGGGGACAGCAAGGAGTCATCATGCCAGGTAGTCCTGAGGCATGGTCTTCGGGCTCAGGTCCTCCGAGAGAGAGAAAGAAAGAGAGAAAGAGAGAATTAGAGAGAGCATACTTAAATTCACACAGGACACCGGATAAGACAGGAGAAGTACTCCAGATATAACAAACTGACCCTAGCCCCCCGACACATAAACTACTGCAGCATAAATACTGGAGGCTGAGACAGGAGGGGTCAGGAGACACTGTGGCCGCCTCCGATGATACCCCCGGACAGGGCCAAACAGGAAGGATATAACCCCACCCACTTTGCCAAAGCACAGCCCCCACACCACTAGAGGGATATCTTCAACCACCAACTTACCATCCTGAGACAAGGCCGAGTATAGCCCACAAAGATTTCCGCCACGGCACAACCCAAGGGGGGGCGCCAACCCAGACAGGACCTAGTCAACCTAGTCAAAATGGTTTCTTTGAGGTAAATTGCGCTATTTGGTTTTATGCATATATTATGCATATCCCATGTATACAAACGAAAAACAAGCAAGGGTCTAGCCCCTTGAGGTTCTTGAAAGAGCAGCCAAGGAAGTGAGAGAAAGGAAGAAGTCCATTCGAGCAGCAGCAAGGGATGAACAAATGGACCAAATTACACTTAAGAGGTACAGAGGCAAAAAAGAAAATGAAGATGCACCTGTACGAAAGAGAGGCTATGATAGAGTAGCAGAGGCACACAAGCTCTTGTCTGACATGAGTCTGAGCTTGCTAAACAAATCAAGAATCTTGCAGACCAGTTTCATGGGCTTAGTAGCCTCAGATGCAGAGAACCTCGCATTTGTGTGATTAGTCAAGTTCAAACTATGAAAAATTCCTTCCTCAGTTGAGTTTGTATTTGTATTTATTATGGATCCCCATTAGCCTCTGCCAAGGCAGCAGGTACTCTTCTTGGGGTCCAGCAAAATTAAGGCAGTTACACCATTTTAAAAACATTAAAATACATTCACAACAGATTTCACTACACATTGTGTGCCCTCAGGCCACTACTCTATTACCACATATCTACAGCATAAAATCCATGTGTACGTGTGTGTATAGTGCGTATGTTATCGTGTGTGTATGCATGTGTCTGTGCCTGTGTTTGTGTTTCGTCACAGTCCCCACTGTTCAATAAGGTGTATTTTTATCTGTTTTGTAAATCTGATTTTACTGCTTGCATCAGTTACTTAATGTGGAATTCAGTTCCATGTCTCATGTCTCTATATGGTACTGTGCGCCTCCCATGGTCTGTTCTGGACTTGGGGACTGTGAAGAAACCTCTGGTGGCATGTTTTGTGGGGTATGCATGTGTGTCCGAGCTGTGTGCCAGTAGTTGAAACAGACACCTCGGTGCATTCAACATACCTCTCACAAATACAAGTAGTGATGAAGTCAATCTCTCCTCCACTTTGAGCCAGGAGAGATTGACATGCATATTATTAATGTTAGCTCTCTGTGTACATCCAAGGGCCAGCCGATTTCAGTTTTCCTAAATCCCTCTTTGTGACACCTGACCACACAACTGAACAGTAGTCCAGGTGCGACAAAACTAGGGCATGTAGGACCTGGCTTGTTGATAGTGCTGTTAAGATGGCAGATCAGGGCTTTATTATGGACAGAATCATCTTAGCTACTGTTGTATCCATATGTTTTGACCATGACAGTTTACAATCCAGGGTTACTCCAAGCAGTTTAGTCACCTCAACTTGCTCAATTTCCACATTATTCATTACAATATTTAGTTGAGGTTTAGGGTGTAGTGAATGATTTGTCCCAAATACAATGCTTTTAGCTTTAGAAATATTTAGGACTAACTTATTGCTTGCCTCCCATTCTGAAACTAACTGCAGCTCCTTGTTAAGTATTGCAGTCATTTCAGTTGCTGTAGTAGCTGACGTAGACACACTGGCTTTACTCAAAGCCAGTAGCATGTCGTTAGTAAAGATTGAAAAAAGTAAGGGGCCAAGACTGCTGCCCTGAGGAATTCCTGATTCTACCTGGATTATGTTGGAGAGACTTCCATTAAAGAACACCCTCTGTGTTCTATTAGACAGGTAACTCTTTTTCCAATATAGCAGGGGATGTAAGGCCATAACACATAGTGTACGTTTTTTCAGCAGCCGACTATGATCGATAATGTCAAAAGCCGCACTGAAGTCTAACAAAACAGCCCTCACAATCTTTTTATCATCGATTTCTCTCAACCAATCATCAGTCATTTGTGTAAGTGCTGTGCTTGTTGAATGTTCTTCCCTATAAGCGTGCTGAAAGTCTGTTGTCAATTTTCACTGTAGAAAATCATTGCATCTGTTTAAACACAATTTTTCCCAAAAGTTTACTACGGGTTGGTAACAGGCTGATTGGTCGGCTATTTGAGACAGTAAATGGGGTCTTTACTATTCTTAGGTAGCGGAATGACTTTTGCTTCCCTCCAGCCCCGAGGGCACACACTTTCTAGTCGGCTTAATTTGAAGATATGGCAAATAGGAGTGGCAATATCGTCCGCTATTCTCCTAAGCAATTTTCCATCCAAGTTGTCAGACCCCACTGGCTTGTCATTGTTGATAGACAAAAATAACTTTTTCACCTCTTCCACACTTACTTTATGGGATTCAAAATTACAATGCTTGACTTTCATAATTTGGTCAGAAATACTTGGATGGGTTGTGTCAGTGTTTGTTGCTGGCATGCCTACATTTTTAAATCTTGCCAATGAAAAAAATCATTAAAGTAGTTGGCAATATCAATGGGTTTTGTGATGAATGAGCCATCTGATTCAATGAATGATGGAGCCCCCCTCTAGGCCACATCTGAAGTGTTTTCTTCCAAGGTGTAATGAAAGGTATTATCACTGGGATATGAGGTTACCAGGGCCTGAGCCTATGTTAAAAGTATTTTTTTTAAGTACAAAGTGTTAGAAATGTGTTTGTTTCGTGTTAAGCCTATGTTAAGCCTATGTTAAGTGTTAAACCTGTGTTAAAAGATGCTTACATTTATTAAAAGAGAAAAAATAAAGCATAATGATAATTGTGTTGAATTGTTTGTGAAATAAAGATAGACATGGTTTTAAAAATATGATGGTAATATTTAATTTAGTACAGAAATGTGTAGATGAGTAGATCTTACACCAAGGCGGCTTAACTTACCCTGGTGCCAAAAAGGTGCCAAAAAACTAATTTTATTGGACAAGCTATGTTTTCAAAACTGTTATGTTTACATGAACTACATGAATTACATGAATTCTGATTATTTCCAGCGATACACAACATCCTGAAATACAGTACCAGTCAAAAGTTTGGACACGCCTACTGATTCAAGGGTTTTTCTTTATTTTTACTGTTTTCTACATTGTCGAATAATGGTGAAGACATCAAAACTATGAAATAACACATATGGAATCATGTAGTAACCTAAAAAGTGTTAAACACTTAAACACTTAAACAAATACATTTTATATTTGAGATTTTTCAAAGTAGCCACCCTATGCCTTGATGACAGCTTTGCACACTCTTGGCATTCTCTCAACCAGCTTCATGAGGTAGTCACCTGGAATCCATTTAAATTAACAGGTGTGCCTTGTTAAAAGGTAATTTGTGGAATTTCTTTCCTTCTTAATGCGTTTGAGACAATCAGTTACGTTGTGACAAAGTAGGGCTAGTATACAGAAGATAGCCCTATTTGGTAAAAGATCAAGTCCATATTATGGCAAGAACAGCTCAAATAAGCAAAGAGAAATGACAGTCCTTCTTTACCATAAGACATGAATGGCAGTCAATGAGTAACATTTCAAGGTAGGGATGCAGTCGCAAAAACCATCAAGTGCTATGATGAAACTGGCTCTCATGAGGACCGCCACAGGAAAGGAAGACCCAGAGTTACCTCTGCTGCAGAGGATAAGTTCATTAGAGTTACCAGCCTCAGAAATTTCAGCCCAAATAAATGCTTCACAGAGTTCATGTAACAGACACATCTCAACATCATCTGTTCAGAGGAGACTGTGTGAATCTGGCCATCATGGTCGAATTGCTCCAAAGAAACGACTACTAATGGACACCAATAATAAGAAGAGACTTGCTTGGGCCAAGAAACACGAGCAATGGACATTAGACTGGCGGAAAATTGGTCTTTTGGTCTGATGAGTCCAAATTTTAGATTTTTGGTTCCAAACACAGTGTCTTTGTGAGACGTAGAGTATGTGAACGGATGATTTCTGCATGTGTGGTTCCCACCGTGAAGCATGGAGGAGGAGGTGTGATGGTGTGGGGGTGCTTTGCTGGTGACATTGTCTGTGATTTATTTAGAATTCAAGGCACGCTTAACCAGCATGGCTATCATTTGTTTTTCAACAGGACAATGACCCAAAACACACCTCCAGGCTGTGTAAGGGCTATTTGACAAAGAAGGAAAGTGATGGAGTGCTGCATCAGATGACCTGGCCTCCACAATCACCCAAACTCAACACAATTTAGATGGTTTGGAATGAGTTGAGTGAAGCTGAGTTATGCTCAGCATATGTGGGAACTCCTTAAAGACTGTTGGAAAAGCATTCCTCGTGAAGCTGGTTGAGTGAATGCCAAGAGTGTGCAAAGCTGGGTGGTTACTTTGAAGAATCTCAAATATAAAAAATATTTTGATTTGTTTAACACTTTTTTGGGTACTACATGATTCCATGTGGGTTATTTCATAGTTTTGACGTCTTCACTATTATTCTGCAATGTAGAAAATAGTAAAAATAAAGAGAAACCCTGGAATGAGTAGGTGTGTCCAAACTTTGACTGGTACTGTATATGTAGATATCTTTGTTAGAACGAATACTATATTTCTCACAATTCATTTGTTTGCTTAGCAATTTCAAAGTGAACACTCCATTGGAATTCAAGTTAATTCAAGTATTGGCACTGTCACATAAACATGGTCAATCAGAAAATACCTAGTAAAATACCAACGCCCCCACTCCACAAACACACCAACATGCACATGCACGCACACACACACACACACAAACACATCACCACATCACCATGACATGTTCTCGACCTAAGAGGGGGACTGCTGGTTGATCGATGCAGACAGTCCTGGTCTCATTATCTAGAGTGTCTGGCCCAATCAAACAGTGCCTGAAAGAGTCTTATAGGAGCTTAAGTCTCATTCTGCTGCCCAGTGAGCTCCGGAGGACCAAGGGCATATGCTTCAGGTGCCCAAGTCTATACCAGAGATCAGACAAATTACAAATGGTTATTGACGAATGCCAGGCTAGCTCCCTTGCACATGAATGACTCTCATACTCGAGACTCCACATGGCTTGACCTTAAACATCAAACTTCTACTTTTGAAACAGAGAGAGCTAACCATCTTTATTCTGTTATCTAGTGTTTTATGTTGAAATAATGATAATGTCTTATCAAAAATGGTAACTGGATTTGGCGGATAAGACCAAGAAACATGTCCTTGCGATGCAAAAATATGAGAAAATCCACTTAAACATGCATTCATTCAGCACAGGAGAATAGTTTGGGTTGAATAGGGCCCCATTTTACATGAAAAAAGTGTGAGTAATCAACATGCAGTTTAGTGGGTTGTTCTCATTGTTGAGTGTATGTCACGAGATGCATTCTTTTTTAAGGGGTGATTTAAGCATGTAGAGTCATGTCTGACTGCATGTACCTAACATCATGAGACAGTCTTCATATACACACAGCCCTGACACATTGGCTCAGGACCACAGGGGGTTGACTAACACACGGAAGTACCCGCTCGAACAACAGAGCAATGGTGATCATATGCAGAAGGGGGGACCATAGCATAGAATTGTTGGGATTTGCTACAGACAGTATGTCATATTCTATATAGAGAGGCCACCTTGAAACTTGTATATATATTATACTTAACCCTGATTTGAGTCACATGGAAAAATTCTACTTTGCTTCAGCTATCAAAAGTGAAGGTCCAAAGTTATCCAAATGGCCTATCCCCCCACCACCAGACAACACCACCCCACTCACCGCTCATACCCTCAATTTTACCAACATGCCTAGTTTTGTTTTGCATTACACCATTATGTAACTTACATCGTAGGCTCATTCTGAAATAATAAATACTATACAAATATTTAGTTGTTTGATATATATTCACAATCATTCACTTTCTTTATTTTCTGAATCTTCTAAATAAACAGTTAGAGGCTACTGCTTGCCTACATCTTTTAATTCAAATAATCGTTATACACTTGTTATAAACCTATGCAACTGAGATAAATGTGCACAACGAATATAGGCCTATTGCAATGTTAAATATTGACTTTGAAGTTAGAGACGCCCCTGCAATTTGACACCTGACATCATCTGGTTGGCTCCTTTAGATGAGCGAATCCAGATGTAATTCCCCTTTGCGGAAACTTTTTCCCCTCCTAAATTCAGAGCTCCCTATGCACTTCCTCAAACTGCAGACTATATAACTGCTTACACAGTGACCTACTTCATCGCAGGGAAACAACTGGTCAAAGGAATTCATCCGACACCTTCTCCTCAAGTCTACGACGAAGGTAGAATTTGCCAAATCACAATTTTTTCAATTTCTTAAATCTGGAAACTTTTGATGTTGCCTTTATTTCTACATAATTTTTTCAAGCAGTCATTTTGTAGAATTATGTTCATTAGAACTTTCAGTTTCACCTGGAATTTTATGTTTCCATAAAACAATTTACCACATCGAATTAGTTGTTAAAAATAACATTGGTAATCACTGCGTTTCGACAAATAGTAGGCTTCGTTTGTTTTATAGTTGAATCATTGCAGAGCAGTGATGTGTTTAACGTTATACGTGTACTATATTCTGTTTGCAACAAAGAATGCACTTTGGTCATGGTGTAGCCAAACATTTATCATAGAAATGAAACAGTTCTAAAGTTAACTATGAAACCTTTATAGCCTGTATAGCCTACATTCATTTATAGCACCATGAAACAATGGGAATATTAGACATTAAGTAAACCATAAGTTGCAAGCATTATCACTGTGCAGCAAAGGTTTATACAGTAGCATGAAGTTCCCTATGAATGATCTGAGGAATTTCCCATAGAACATAGAGATACTTACTGTCTTTTGTTATGACACCTTTTAATAATGAGGCAGAGCCAGAAAAATATGAACTGAAGCCCAATGTACTTCAGCTCTCTTATGGATGTTACGTTGTCAGTATGAAAGTCAACAACCATTTCTGTATTTGTACTGTAATTAGTGCCCTTTTTTGGGTTTGTCTAGACTCTTAGGTGCTGCCACAATATATACATTTAGAAATATAATGCATAATGCAATTATCACATTTTATTTATCAATGTAATATGTATACATCAATGACTAAAGTAGCCCTTTTGTCTTTTCCCAGAATGCTGCTGTGTGGTTGTGTACTGCTGCTCTTGGGCTCAGTCCTAGCCCATCCCTTGAACGAGATGTCACTGGAGGCACAGTGGGACTCGTGGAAGACCACCCACCTGAGAGAGTATAACGGCCTGGTAAGTGTCTGTCTTTCTGGCTGCCTGGCTACCTACTCCTCACATTTATGCAGTGGTTTTTGTTTCAATTCTGCCCATTCCTCCTAAGATTGGCAATTACAGAACGATTACCTCAGCCTTGGATAACAAATACTCATGATGTTTCTTATTTGCTTTGACAGTGAAAAATGCTTTTGAATATCAAAGCCATTCATCATCATGAAATTAGTTATAATATAGTGTGTCACTTATACGTATGAGAACACTGTTATCTTTAAGTCAATAGTTTACGAACTATTGTGGAAAACTTCTGTATGTGTTGTTCTCACTTGAAATGTTTTGTTATTATACCTTGCAAGCAAGAAAAGCAGGAAACATGGGAACTAATCCTCCGTTCATCATTTCAACTTCCTTGTTTTTACAGTAAAGAGTTATCAGCCAAGCTGTTAGGAACACAAGTATTTCAGTGCTATAAGCTAACTTGACCTTACAAGACAATGTTTGGGCCTCACTGCTTCAGGATGTGTGTCCCCCACAATCTGCGGTCAGCACATTCCTCAGCAGTCAGCAGAAAACACAGAACAGCACTTTTTCCCCAACTACATCCAGCTTTGAAGCATCATTCCTCACACACTGTAATGAGTGATCGAAGGCACTGTAAAGAGTTGACAATAAATATTTTCCTAACTACCTTTCACCTCCACCATTTTGTGTCTCTATGAACCAGTTCAGTTGCACTGTAGAGACTTTGAGCACAGGGACCAAAGAACACATGAAAGGCCAGTGTATGATTGATACTCGTGTTTTGTTGATGTTTTAATGGTAGGGGGAGGAGGCAATCCGTAGAACCATCTGGGAGAAGAACATGCGTCTGATCGAAGCCCACAATGAGGAGGCCGCTCTGGGCATTCACTCGTACGAGCTGGGCATGAACCACCTGGGAGACATGGTGAGTTAGTGAGCCACATCCTCTATGGGCGTTTTTTGTTGATGTTGCATACATGGAGAAAAAGCACAAAAAAAAGGGAGGGTCTAAAAAGGGTCTATGTATCTCCGTGTGAAAGCATACATCTGGAATGATATGTCAGAGGGAAACTATTTTGTGTTTGCTGTCCTCAGTTATCCTTTCTATGCCACTCATTAATGTTTTGCCCATTTATTATCCATCGGAGCACACAGAGATCAGTTCATCTGAATGTCAGTTTCACTTCTGTGTTGAGATGTTCTGTAAATAAAACAATGATGTATAGTACTTCCAGTTTCACAGAGACTAGCGGTAACCTAACATGTTTTAGCACTCGTACTCGTATCAGGGCATGATGGGTTTAAAATTATGTAAATTGTGTCCGTTTTTTTATTTCATTTTTTATTTCATGATCTCCAATGGGATTAATAAGCCATTGATTTTTTAATATGATAACTGCTGGACTATAAACATGGAAACACCTGTCCCTACCCATAGTGGGTAAATGGTTCATAGTCTATTGCTGTGCATGCATAATTCCCTCATCCTCATCCCTCTCCTCTCCCCAGACGTCAGAGGAGATAGTTGAGAAGCTTACTGGCCTCCAGGTGCCCATGAACAGGGACCGTAGCAACACCTGGATCCCTGACAACAATGTGGTGAAGCTCCCCAGGTCCATCGACTACCGCAAGAAGGGCATGGTGACCCCAGTCAAGAACCAGGTTAGAGGATGCGAACAACAAAGAGCTGTCACTCAAGTCCACTGTTTCCCCTCAGTGTATTTCTTATTTCCTAGATTTATTGCACCAAAATGTTCAAACAAGCTTAATTGAGGCCAAAATAATGGTTTTAGGTCGAGAGCAACAGTCTAGGTGGGGTGCCATCTGAAAATGTTTAGGGGAAACACTGGGTTATAAAGAACTGATTTCATATTCGTCCTTGCTTTCAGTCAGTTAAGTCAGGCCTCTTTGTTTTCTTGAGGTAGCAAATGATCACAGTTACAGTACAGTCACGTAACCTGTCTAGGACAATAAAAACCCATGGTTTGTCTAATTAACTTAGACAAGTAAAGAATGTTTGATTATGAAAGGTAATTACTCATTATGATCTAATTGAACACTAAGGCATTATTTATTATTCATGTCAACATGGTATTTATTTAAGTGGTACATTAAGTACCCAGGCTGAAATATGGAGTACATCTTTGCTACCTGGGAACACTAGGAGATTAGCCCTAGATTTATACCATTCATCTAATGAACATTAGGTCACTTTACATGAGCACTAATAGTCTGTGGTATCAACAAAGAGCTGTCAGGTTCAGGGGGGATGTGATAGTGAGGTGTGAGTGCAGTATGTCTACCCTCTAGTGGTGAATATGATAACTACAGACGTTCTGAGGGCAGACAAAAAAAACATTATTTGCTGAAACCCTCTGAAAGCTTTTTTTCAATCAGAGCCTTTGACTCTGTCAAAGTGCACCACCTGATGGACAAATTGGGGAAGGCAACTCTGACCCGAATGTAAATGTTTATGTCCTCTCTTTCTCAGCTCTCCTGTGGCTCCTGCTGGGCCTTCAGCTCTGCTGGGGCCCTGGAGGGCCAGCTGGCAAAGACCACAGGCAAACTGATAGACCTCAGCCCCCAGAACCTGGTGGACTGTGTCACTGAGAACAATGGCTGTGGTGGAGGCTACATGACCAACGCCTTCGAATACGTTGAGGAAAACGGAGGCATCGACACAGATGAGGCTTACCCTTACCTTGGCCAGGTAGGGGCATGGTTTGGCTGACATTGAAACAGAATGTGAATGTCGTTTTAGTTTGTTCGCCAAACAGCTGTTTTAGTTTGTTGAAATTACATTTTCAGTCAGCGTTTTCTTACAACACGCCAGGTAAGTTGGAATGTGCTGGATGACATTTGCAGTTTCTGATTTAGCTATCACATCAAATGCTCTTTAACTAAAACAAGCTAATAATTACATGCTGTTAACCAAAAAGTCCTAAAATGTATTTCTGTGGCCAATTCCAGGAAGTGGTGACATCCATGGTCTTATGTATTCTCCAATTGCCTAACTACAAACAACACAAATACTTTGCTCACTTCCATATTGTTTAGTACTTTGCTTGCATGTAAAAAACATACCACACTGGCAATTCTTTCTTTACCACATCTGTAGTTGTCCACATTTTCCTATGATATACAGAACACACCACTACCAAGGTGATATGAAAGTTATTTGTAATTTTCTAGAAATGTACAGTAGCAACATAGTACCAAGACCAGCTATAGTGGAAAGTCAGTAGGCCTGATCACCAACAACAACGAGACAGCCTACAGGGAGGATATAGGCACTATGACGGCGTGGTGCCAGGTAAACAACCTCTCCCTCAACGTTAGCAAAACAAAGGAGCTGATTGTGGACTTCAGGAGGAACCAGGCTGGACACGCCCCCATCCCCATCAACGGGGCCGCCGTGGAGACGGTCTGCTGTGGAGACGGTCGTCTCAGAGATACTGAAATGGTCTAACCACACGGACACCGTAGTGAAGAAGACAGCGACTCTTCAACCTCAGGATGCTGAAGAAATTTGGCATGTCCCCGAGGGCCCTCACAGTGTTCTACAGAAGCACCGTCGAGAGCGTACTGTCGGGTTGCATCACAGCCTGGTACGGCAACTACGTGCAGCCGAACGCACCATTGGGTGCACACTGCCTGCCCTACAGGACACCTAGAACACCAGGTGTCACAGGAAAGCCAAGAAGATCATTGGGGATCCGAGCCATTCAATCCATGCCCTGTTCTCCCCGCTTCAATCACTCAGACGCGAGCAGTACAGGAGCATCATGGCAAAAACTGAAAGACTGGCCTATAATTTTTACCCTCAGTCCATCAGGTTGCTGAATAGCCACCACTAGTCAGCTATCTGCTCCCCCCTCCCCCCTGCTACTCCCCCTATGTACATTCCCCCGCTACTCCCCGCAAATGGACATCCCCCCACATCCTCAACTCTCACACTTATCTTACCTGCTACTCCCCCTATGGACATTCTTTCTCCTGCTGCCCCCCCCCCCCCAACGGATTTTACTCTGCCCCCACCCCAAAATTCATCACATTTGCAGTTGTTAATATGTTTATTATTACTTTTTGGTTTTGATTCCACTCAATGATCATGTTGCTGCTCCCCCTATGATTATTCCACCCCACCCCCCCAACAGTCTTTACTCTGCCTCCACCCCAATGAACATGTATTTATTCATCACTGCCACAGTTGTTATTATGTATATTGTGCTATTTCTATTTCTATTGTTTTTATTACCATTTTCATTATTTTATTTCACTTAGTCCTGCATGTTGGAGCTCGAAGCCTAAGATTTTCACTGTACCCTGCAATCACACCTGCAACCCTGTACATGTGACCATTAAGCAATCAGAATCTGAATCATAAATAAACCAATCCATGTCTACCACTCTGTCTACAGGATGAGCAGTGTGCCTACAACGCGTCTGGCATGGGTGCTCAGTGTCGCGGGTTCAAGGAGATCCCTGAGGGAGACGAGTGGGCACTGACCAAGGCTGTAGTCAAAGTGGGGCCTGTGGCTGTGGGCATTGATGCCACCCTCTCCACCTTCCAATTCTACCAGAGAGGTGAGTGACATTCTGCCTCCAAGTACCATGGATAGAAGAATCAACCACTTGAAGTGGTCTAACACACGACACATGCCAGTAGACTCCTAAAGCGCTTCTCTTAAAGCTTATTGAAGCTCATTCCTTTACACTGTCATTTACTCAGGTGTGTACTACGACCCCAACTGCAACAAGGATGACATCAACCACGCCGTGCTTGCAGTGGGCTATGGACAAACTGCCAAGGGCATGAAATTCTGGATCGTCAAGAACAGGTGGGTCACAATGCACTGGGCTTATTCAATGGCATCAGGTAATACGTTTCACACTGTTGACCTTAAATGTATTTTTTCAAAATCACAATTCATCCTCTTTATTCTCTCTCTCTCTCTCTCTCTGTCTCTCTCTCTCTCTCTCTCTCTCTCCCTCTCTCCCTCTCTCTCTCTCCCGCCCTCTCTCTCTGTCTCTCTCTCTGTCTCTCTCTCTCTCTCTCTCCCCCCCTCTCTCTCTCTCTCTCTCTCCCCCCCCTCTCTCTCTCTCTCTGTCTCTCTCTCCCTCTCTCTCTCTCTCTCTCCCCCCTCTCTAACAGCTGGAGCGAGAGCTGGGGCAAACAGGGCTACATCATGATGGCACGTAACCGTGGGAATGCGTGTGGCATTGCCAACCTGGCCAGTTACCCCATCATGTGAACACCAAGCGGCAGAGGGCACCATGGAGGCAGGGAAGCCAAACCACATATCAATGACTACACCCAATACAGAAAATAACACTATGTTTCTGGAATAGCACATTCATATAGTCTGGAAGTTTGGAGTTTTTTTGCAACCTACTCAAGTCTTACTGTTATATCTTCAAACTGCCAGACTCAATTGTAGTCTGATCTACAGTGGAACAACTATGATTGTGATGAGGAATGTGTGTAGTGCACAGCACTTTACATAGGTTGTATTCAGTGTGTCAGGTCAGGTAACATTGCTGTGCAATGGGAGTTTTGTCTCACTTTCCTGTCAATGCAAAAAGGTCTTGAACTTAGTAAATGTAAGTGTGTGTCGATCAAGATTACTCCTGGTGGGTTTTTTAATGATGTTGACTTTTATTTTATTGTTCAGCACTTTTACACCAAATTCTGATGATTGAATTGTAACATTGTTTCCTATTAAATGGAATAAAAGTTGATTCATTTGAAATGTGAGTGTATGTGCCTGTAAATTTCCCCATTGAAGGGAAGAGATGTGAAAGAAAGACCAACAGAAAAAGGAAGATTAAGGTTCCTGAGGTTTTTCAGCGATGTTAAGTATCTCAAATCAACAATCATTCAGTGTACTTTATTGCAGTGCTGTATGTATACATACACAACAATATGAAGGAAGTATACATGTATTTGTGTTGACTGTTAGATCTGATGAGGATGAATGCAGTACTGATTAGAAGCCTTCTTGAGGTCATGAGATAGAGAGACAATGAGAGAATAAATAGGTGAAAATGTCACATACCAGTTTCATACCAGTAACACCGCTTCCTGCCTCAGACTCACCCCCTCAAACAACAGACTTCCTGTGATCTAGTCTTAAAATCCGATGAAAGCTCTTGTATAGTTAATGTAGTTTGGATTGAATGTAATGTTTATAAATACACTGATGGCAATGTTTAAAAAAAGAGATTGGTAGGTAGCCTACTGTTAAGAGCAATGGGCCAGTAAAATGAACCCTAATTGTTTATATATTTTAACAAATATTTAAGAACAGTGGGCTGGCTAATAGTCAGTATGATATCTGCCTATATATTTTTATATTTCCACCCTAGAAGTCATAGAAGTCATACACATTATAATTAAGGGGTCTATAATATTGTTTTTAAATGCAATGAGAAATAGTATTTTAGCATGGTCAACATAGACATTTATAGACGACACATTAGAAATGGTCAATGAGGAAGTTCTACCACATGACTTTCACAAATATATATCAAGCAGGAAAACAGATCCCACTGAAATCAATTGACGCGCCTTGCTCTCCTCTGAAGTCATCATCAGGTGCAACCGAGTTTTACAAGGTAAACGTTTCTCCGTTTTCAGTCGAGGCAGATAAGACTATTTCAAGTTCATAATGTAGTTAGCTAGACTCGTTTTAATTAGGAATTTGGTTTTAACTTTACCTTATTTAAAAACATTTTCATAAAGCATTCGTTTTACTTTCGTTTTTAATTTGTCAGTGTAACATTATTTGCTTATAACCATTCATGCATTTATGTTTTCTTCCTTTTGTGAAATTGTGAAATTCCTCTTTTCATTACAACCTTTTCTGTAACTTGGACAACATCAACATTAATGAGTTGTACAGTTTCATAAACTAGATGATTTCTACTGATAGCCTAGTGGCAAACCTACTGAGATACTTATTTAACTAAATAATAAGCTTACCCAACGACACAATATTCTTATTTTTTATGAAATTAGATAATTTTACCCGTTTTGGGGCTTTCTTTTACGCAGTAGAGATGGGTTAACAACCCCGGCACGTCAGATAGCCTAATCTTGAGCACTGAAGCTTCCTATTGAATAGGCCATAAACATTTTTCTATATGCAACGTTTTTGTAGAATCTGAGTGATGGAGTTATTTATTTGATCAGCGTTAAAGACTCTTGATAAACAGTCTGCTAGCGCAACAGTTTCATTAACCGCTGATGGTTGGTCTTGTCACATGCAGAATCATTGTGTATAGGCTACAGTAGTTCCCGTCGCAGTAAATTGTTATTGAAATGTGTTGAGCTTATTTGCGCAACTTAAACGTAATTGAGCCACACACACACTATTACTTCCTTATCTGGATACAAAATGAAATACTACAATATAATTGCCTCCTGGTTGTATAACACTTGTCTATCTTCTGTGCAGGCATGATGTTGTGGAGCCTGCTGCTCGCGGTGCTATGTGGCACAGCAGTTGCCCTGTTTGACCCAATGCTGGAACAGCACTGGCAGATGTGGAAGAAGACACATGGCAAGGACTACCAGACTGAGGTGAGATGAACCAGCATCACTGTAAGATGTTTTGGCTAGGATAAGGCCAAGCTGCTACAATAGTGGCATTTAGACAGGTTCTGTTTGCTGTATAGGTTGGAAGTACCACCACCCTTCCCACATACATTTCTTACATATAACTAGCTATCACTGAATGCATTGTGATTCAACCTGTGTGGTTTACATATTTGAAAGTGTATTGTTTTATAAGTCATAGACTGAGATTTTTCTACCCCTGTGTGTGTGGATACCGTGTAGGTTGAGGAGCTGGGCCGAAGGGAGGTCTGGGAGAGGAATCTTCAGCTGATCAGCCTCCACAACCTTGAGGCGTCCATGGACATGCACACCTATGACCTGGGCATGAATCACATGGGGGACATGGTGAGGGCCTCAGGTCACTGACAATGCCAAGGGACAATTTGGAACTCTGATATCTGAAGTTGTTAGTAAACTTAGCACCAACCTTGGCCTGATTCCATAAAATGTTGATAGTGCGTGTATGGAATAGGATTCCAAAAAACGTATGCAGAATATGTGATGCTTTCAGTAGGTAATGCAGTCAGCCTGGTTTACATGAAGGAAGAGTCAAACATTTAGATTTTGACCTACATGACTATTTATTTTGCTGAGTTCCTTTGTCATTGTTTTCCGGTGTTTGATTTTCTTGGCTAATAGCTGTTGAACTGTTGCTTAAACTGCTTTCCTGAAGACAAGACAGTGCATGCATTCATTCCTAATCTTAGTGATTAATGAGCATGACTGCAAATATACTTACTTATTCCTCTAGTATGTATAACAAGTGGATGTACCCTTTCATGAGTACGCATCTGATTTGCTTTCTATAAATGCACAAGTAAAAGTATCATCCCATTGCACTACAGTATGTGCCTTTAAATGTATTTGTTATCCTGTTTCAACGTGCATCTTCCTCCAGTTGATGTAGTCTTGGGTTCATGGGATGGATTTATTATACTGATTAAAGTAAGTGCTCCTTAAATGCTCAGTCTGGTCAAGGTGTTGCCTCTCTTGTCAACCATTTTCAGACCCAGGAGGAGATTGCCCAGTCTTTTGCCTCATTGCGTGTTCCTGCTGACCTCAAGAGGGAGCCCTCTGCATTTGTAGGATCCTCCGGTATTGCACCTGATACCTTTGACTGGAGAGAGAAGGGCTACGTCACTGGAGTCAAAACGCAGGTAATGATGAACAGCTATCAGTGCAGTTTTTGCCTGCTCCTTTATATACTGACTTGTATGTGTAACTGATAGATGCGCGCGCACACACACACACACACACACACACACACACACACACACACACACACACACACACACACACACACACACACACACACACACACACACACACACACACACACACACACACACACACACACACACACACAAACTACATGTTAATGTTTTTAAATTGTATATTGTGATGTCTTTTGGCTATAATGTCTTTTTCGCTATGTGTCGGGCCCCAGTATGACTACCTGTCGCCAATGGCGTCAGCTGTCGTAGAAATATTGTTTCAATAATATCTCTCAGATACCGGAACATATGAATTCAAATAGACATTATTACAAAGTAACCAGCCGAGCTGGTCCATGGAGCAACTGCCTTCCCCAGTCTCAGCAAATTCCTTTATACATTTTTAAGTTTACATATATCTTATAGTTCTTCCCCTTTATGTTAATAATCAGCTCATTTTGGCTTCACGCCACTTTGGTTTCCCACTCTAAATTCCTTATCGCGGGCGGCCTTTCCCTGCCCCTCCAAATCCTTGGATTGAATATATTGGTGGCGCAATTGTGACTGTTTGGTTAAAAAATCATTTCAACCCCCACCAAGCTGCAGTCATAAGTACATTCATTATATTGATTATATCATCACCCACCAGGCTATAGTCATAAGTACATTCATTATATTGATTATGACACTTCTTATCCAGGCATACATCTGGATTACAATGTGTGTCTATTTCTTTGGTATATTGACTTTTCTCATGCTATATAGGTGTAATTATAGGTTTCTTTTAAGCTTTTAATGATTCTGTTTTGCTATATTATTATTTCACAATGTGCTACTGGAAAATCACCCATACGGCTAATGGGGATCCTAATAAATAAAATACATTGTGTACATTGTACTGTTGTATGTATATCATACATTATATGTATTATCTTTTTTAAACTAATGGTAAATATCCTTGGGATGAATTAAAGTTGTTGTTACGGTATAATAACTGATATCAGGATGTTAAAACACAGAGCTGTCTCTTTTCAGGTCTTACTTCCTCTGTTTGTTTACTGTAGGCCTCTTCCTTGTTCTCAGTCATTTAATTAGTTCCTTTTTTGTGAGGAAGTCGTCGGCTTAAGTGCTAGGGTGTGCAAGTTTAAAACCACTGAATGACAAGCACTGCATGTCTGCACAACATCAACATTTCCGTTACACTTTATTGTGCCAGTAAAATGTTTCTGTATTACATAGTAATACCGCTAAGCACTATTTGAAACCAACTTGTGAATTATATTGCACTTTTTTTCCCCTTTTTGTTTTATTGCATGTTTCAGAAACCATTGCCACCACATAATTTATTGTAGATGTAATGGTAATGAAACAGTACTGTAAAATAAGGTAAACTAATAGGACTCTCAAATCAACTTTATCCAGGTATTAGATGTGGATTGCTTCCCTAACAATGTTGTTGTCCATAGGGCTCCTGTGGCTCCTGCTGGGCATTCAGCTCTGTTGGGGCCCTGGAGGGCCAGCTGATGAAGACCACAGGTAAACTGATAGACCTCAGCCCCCAGAACCTGGTGGACTGCTCCTCCAAATACGGCAATAAGGGCTGCCACGGTGGCTTCATGACCAAGGCCTTCCAGTATGTCATCGACAACCAGGGCATTGACTCTGACCAATCCTACCCTTACAAGGGAGTGGTGAGTATAAACTAGTATTAACAGTATTAATAGTGTGTAGCTGGGGTCAGCTGCCCTTGGTAAGTAGCTGCAGTAACTAGCTGGTTGTAGCTTATTTCCCACGCCACATTAGCCTTGTGGAGTAGTATCTGACCCCTTTGTTGTCTTGTCTCCCCTGTTAGCATCAACAGTGTAGCTACAACCCTGCTCAGCGTGCTGCAAACTGTTCCAGGTACAGCTTTCTGCCTGAGGGGGATGAGGGGGTTCTGAAAGAAGCGCTGGCCACCATCGGACCTATCTCTGTCGGCATTGATGCCACCCGACCTAATTTTGCCTTCTACCGCAGCGGTATGGAAAAACTTAATTTCAACTTCTTGGGTCATGTTTTTACATTTTAAGGACAGTATGGTCTTGACGTTGGTAATGTATATCTCAATCTGAAACGATGTGGATTTTATTGTGTAATTGGTCAACCTATTGACTTTGACTTGTGGAGAAATGCATATATATTGAGGATTGACTTGTCATTGTCCAACCCATGTATAATTGCAGGAGTTTACAATGATCCAACTTGCACAAAGAAGACAAACCATGCTGTCCTTGCTGTAGGATACGGTACCCTGGTCGGGCAGGATTACTGGCTGGTGAAGAACAGGTAAGGGGATTTAGAACTTCACTCAGAGTTTCCATCTTAAAAGCTCCATCTGCTCTTCTGCTGTTCTGTATCTAGTTATTTAGTCAAACAGGGCTACTGTTCAGAGCTGAGATGAAAAGATCCTCCAAGTGGACTTGTATTCAACTAGATGACCCTTTTCAAACCTCCGTCTGCTCCTTTGTTTTATTCCGACAAACAGGACCATGGTGAAGGGTAAAAATGGAAGTCAAAAGAGAAAGTGAAACTCAAATTGGGCTTTAGACAAATGAACCTTGGTAGTTTGGGATTTAATGCTATTGTTTATTGTGGGGTTATTCAGCTGGGGATCTGCGGCCCCTTAGGGGTACTGCAGGGGGTCTGCCAAAATAATAATAATTGTAATATAATTTTTTCCCCCCAATGTTTTTAGGAATATCTCTAGCAACAACAGAATAAACAACATACCTACTGTAGAAAACAGGAGAATATCTTCTTTCTACACTAAAAACATCTATAAAAACAACATGCTAAAATGTCAAAGATTTTACTGCATTACAGTTCATATAAGGAAATCAGTCAATTTAAATAAATTCATTAGGCCCTGATCTATGAATGTCACATGACTGGGAATACAGATAGGCTTATGTTGATCACAGATACCTTAAAAAAAAAGGTAAGGGCGTGGATCAGAAAACCAGTCAGTATCTGGTGTGACCACCATTTGTCTTATATTTTTGTTCGGTATAATAATGTAAATGTTATCTCTTAACTCCAAATTACACTGATTGGAGCCAATTACACTCACTGGAGTATCTAACATAGGCTTTGAAAAAGCGTCAGCGAATAGGCTACCAGTACGGCACGTGTCGCTGGCTGCTGGTTAGCTGACTAAACTCAACTCCACGGTGAAGGAGGTTTCTGATCAACTCCACCAACGGAGTTGAGCAGAGACCAGGCTTTGTGGAATTTAAGCTCTGACTACATTGATTTGCCCAAGGTCAATACTTTAAAAAAATATATATTATGAAATGTTTACCTTGTACTGTTTGTCCTCTGTAGTTGCGTGTCTTTCTTTGTTTGATGAAATCCATATTTTTTAAATAAATGTTATCAAATACAACCACTGACTGTTTGCTCGATGATGGTAACTCAGTGCGACTGTGCATGTGCCAATTGAATCTCAGATGAAGTAGGCCTAGGTCTCCAAATGCTCATGTCCGATCAAATCGCACAATCTTGGCCTACATCATCGGAAATTCAATTAGCACATTTGGCACGACTTGCCCTCTCCGAGAAACAGAAACGAGCAAACAGTCGGTGGTTGTACTTGATTAACATTCATTGAAAAAGAAAGTCACGCAACTACAGAGGACAAACATAGGTACAAGGTAAGCGTTTCAGAATTTACTTATTTTTAAGTATTGACCTTGAGCGAATCAATGTAGTCGGAGCTGAATTTCACAAAGCCTGGTCTCTGCTCAACTCCGTTGGTGGAGTTTATCAGAAACTTCCTTCACGATGGAGTTGAGTTTAGTCAGCTAGCTGCTGGTAAACTTTCTTGATTTGGACATACATGGCTGGCTAACCTTTGTTTAACAGTTAAATAGCTGCTCTTAGCGGAAATGTGTTTGGAGTTACCTCTCTAGCTAATTGGCAGTGTTGGGTAGGTTACTTTCTAAAAGTAATCCATTACAGTTATTAGTGACCTGTGCAAAATTGTAATCAGTAACCAGTAACATAACTTTTGGATTACCCAAACTGAGTAATGTAATCTGATTACATTTAGTTACTTTTAGATTACTTTCCCCTTAAGAGGCATTAGAAGAAGACTAAAATGTAGGCTACCAATTGAACCACATCTATTGCAGGATAAATCAATGTTAAAGTTTACATAGCTGGCCATATATGAATGTTACATTTTACTCTATGGGTTGGCTATGTAGGCTTCTTGAAGACCTCAGGTTTATTGAGTATTGATGTTCATTGGAAATATGTTTCAATCTTCCTCACCCTCTGTCTAGCTGGGGCTTATCGTGGGGAGACCAGGGATATATACGGATGTCACGCAACAAGGACAACCAGTGTGGCATCGCCTTGTACGGGTGCTACCCTGTCATGTAACTCCTGCTAATCAAAGTTGCCTAACTGGAAAAACGGAGCCCTTTTATTCATTGAATGTAATTCATTTTTACTAGCTCCATTGTTTTAGTCTTGTTTTTACCATTTCACTTTCTGTCACTTTCTGTCTATATAGACAGTACTTCTTTAAAAGAGTTTTTAGAAATCATGTATAAGGCAAATGTGATTATCTACATTATTACTGTATCTAGCGTTCTGTCCAGGGGGTGTAGTTGTACATCAAGTTGCCTCACGCTACAGAAACAGGAGCTCTTGCTCGTATGAGCCGTTTTAGCTCGCACATGCCAAGGCTCGTGCAAAGCTACTTACTTGCTTAAATTAAAGTATATTTTGTCATCGAATAAATATAACTTTTAAAGAACTGATTTGAATTGAATTAATATTTCTACCTCCAAACTGTAGTGACTGTAAATTGCAATGTGTGTTTATTTCCATTTCCTCAGTCACAGTCAAAATGACAAGTATGTAGACCTACATCATGTGGGTTGCCATGCAGCGTGAATGAAGTCAGCAAACTAAATTGGGTTACAAATGAGTCATTTTAATTTTTTGGTGCAACATCACAACAAACAATTTCACATGAGGTATTCAAAGGGATTCTCTTTAGTTGTTACAAAATGTCCCACAATGATTGACATTTAAAGTGTTATGTTTTAAGCCTTTGGTTGGTTAGCCACATTCATTAGTTAGTCTAACACATGGACGAGAATGGCACGATAAGTATGGTGGGTGAGTCCTAGTTTAGGAACCCAGACACAAACCCATGTCAAATACAATATTTCCCTCAATTTGGCCTCGTTAAAGCTTTTGAATGGAGTCATTTATTCCTGCTTCCAACAGTGGGATCAAACAGTATTTCAAATACACTAACATATTGGAAAAGGGGTAATGGTTTTACAAATGTGAAAAAATAGCTTTAGTCTCCTCTTGACCTTTTGTTTTTGGTTGAACTCTTGATTCTTGGGCTTTCATAACTGTTACAGTAAGTCACATGATTCTAGTTTGGTACAAGGAATAGGCAACGTTGATTACAGCAAGATCCTCCTTGCTTGGATTGTCACCTACTTTTTTGGTCTTGAAAATGATTATATACAGATTATTGGTAAATATGACTTCTGTAATGCACTGGACTACGCTTTGGTTGGATGGGGCTTGGTTGCTCCTGTAACAGATTGATTCCAGCACATTTGGTTTTCAAAAAGCATGAGAGACAGATGGACAGACAGATAGACAGAAAGGATGGAATCTTTGGTTAAGAAACTTATTTGCCACACAACATCTCAAACAGTTGAGGTAGATGGGTAAGTATTCATGTACACGGGGACAAAGGGAACACTGGGGTTACAGAGTCAAAATACTTCCTCTACAGTCACAACTTCATGTCAATCTCTCAGTTCCAACTACAAATGCTGAACCTAAAAATACTGTGCTACTTAACACATCTCACTGGACTTCACTATCTTTGGATTTCTGGTGTACTAATTAAGATGGAATGATAACCCCACTTATAGTACAAAAACAATATCAGAGGGTATCCATGTATATTCAGTTATACTTTGGTATATAATGTACCTGTGTTTTTAAGCCCCAGAAGAGCTTGAAAACATTGTCGACTAAGATGTCCTTTAATCTAGAGAGACATTTCTTTACGATCCACTAGGGGGTGCAACAGGCTAAATTGATGACAGACCATCTGCAATAGTCTTATCAACTCTCCATTCAAAGGAGAGTTCTCTCCTCAGTTAATTAAGACAGAGCCGACAATGACTGAGAAGTCTCTCTCCCATTTGAAGGCAGACTCTATTCTAAAATATGGGCAGCGGGAAAAAAATAAAGGTGTCATGGGGACCTATCCTATTGTCTTTGATAGAACACCATATGACAAGCTAGAAAACAAGGAACATCAAAAGTGGTAGGGGTTTTCATGTTCCCTGCACCAGACTGGCCCCCTCCCTCGGTCCCAGCATGCTTACAATTGTTGCTCATTAAACTTTAATTCTACTCTATTGTGCCCTTCCACCCCCTCTCCCAAAACATTGCACCCTGTTCAGGGATGATTCAGCCACTTCTCTGATCTCCCCGCCCCCTTTGAATACCCCTAAACCCACGGGTCTGGCCAGGAGCAGACCCTTAGACCAGATACGCAGAGAGGAGACGGATGAAAAAGGCTCCCTTTGAAGTCTGCAAAAGTCGATGGCCTCTTTCATGACCGCCCATCTTTCAAGTGCACGCTGTGAGGGGGCCCCGACAACACGCCCCTCCCAAGGTTAAAGACAGGAGAGGCGCACGCTAGCTGGTGGACAAGCTATCCCTCCCCACTACCTGACAAAGCAAAACCGAGAACACGCTAGAGGAGCCTGTGGAACTGAGAAGACTGGCAGAAGGGATGAGTCTGGAGGATGGTGAAATCAAATTGAGCAGGACATAGACAGGAGTGTGTGCACTGCAGCAAGGGGAGTCACTGCTATGCAAACCCCAGGAAGATGCACAGCATGCATGTTTCCATGGGGTCTCAAAGGATTCACACTTAAGAGCCTGAAATGCTCCGTAAGTGCATCCCTGGACTCTCCAGACACTCCGCTGAATGATGTTTGAACACAATTTTACAAGCAACCTGTGAACCTATGAGATGTCACATTACCACAACATTCAAACAAGCTTAGCCTTGGCATAAGACCTGACCACAGAGACATTTGCCAATAGTAAAGAAATCCCCATTATTCTACAAAACAAAGGCCTTAAAGAGAGAGATACGTAACATCACTGGGAGTCGGGGGAGAGGAAAGGGGTTTAGGCCATACATTCAGGGAGGACAATCTTAATCTTTGGTATTACGATGGGATTCTACAACTAAAAGTACCCATCAGAAAAAAAATCTGTTTCACACAGACATACAAAGCATTATTAAATAAATACTTACAGTATATAGATAGCATAAATAAACAACCAAATAAATAGAGAGAAACAAAAGAAAAACAATAAATACAGAAATGCAGTAATAAATACATTGATCAGTTCAGCAATGGCATTTTAAATTCTTGCTCCAATGAAACTGGTTAAAAGGAGGCATGTTAAAACCGTCCCTTGAGGAACTAAAATTACCTTGGTGTACGCAGCAAGACTGGAACAACAACTCATACTTCCATTGGATTTCTATAAATAGAGCAATGTGCTTGAAATCTGTACAAAAGGGCTGAAAGAATCACATTCCTCCATTTTCTAGGCGTCTGTAAAAAAAGATTTGCAATGGAGCCGAGGTTTGTTCAGTTAAGTGTTTTGAAACATGAGTGGAAAAAATACTACACCATTACTATACATTGTGTTACAAGTACTTCTTTCCTTTGCGTCCGTCGTGTTCAAAGTGTTTTGTTTGAGTCAAAATGGCTACAGAGCTTTTGTTTGGTAGGTCAGTCAATGTCTTAAAGCTGGAGGGTTGCATCAAAAAGTCTCTGACTTGGCATCCCTTGAAATTCTGCCCTTATTTACTGATTCTGTCCCGATTTAAAATGAGACACACCAAGGTTGCTCCTTGAAAACTGTGATTCATTCAAGCTGGAACCGTTGTCAAGAAGTGTAAAATAAAAGTCAAGGTTCTCGTGACAGGTAATGATTGAAAACTGAGAATCGTAGAGAGAGAAATAACCTCCTGATCATCCAAAGAGTTCTGCAGTCCTGCGAACCGTGTTATATGGGAACACATGCCGCATTCTTTCGAAAACGTGATGGAGCTATGATTTTGTCACAATCCCCATGTTATTCTCTGTGACCTTTGTCTTGACTTAGAGAAACAAAGGACATAAGATGGAGATCTGTCAATGTAATGGGTGGTGAAAATTTGAATTAGGGGTGTTATGCAATGCAGCGATGCCTCTTGATTTCTCTTTCTAGTAAGGGAGATGAAATTAGCCCTGAGGGCAAAAAAAAGTCCTGATTATTAATAGCGTCATAACCATATTATTCCTTGTGTCATAATAAAAAATAAAAAAGTTTAATCTTTAACTCTGGATTGTTGGAAAAGGACCCGTAAGTAAGCATTTCACTGTTAGTTTACACCGGTTGTTAACGAAGCATGTGGCAAATTAAATTTGATATGATTTCATAACCTACTATATTCAAATTGAATGTTATGAAATGATAGAAATCAAGGGTGCTCACTGTTACCCTCTTAAAATTTGAATAAACTATTCACCCACGACCATTCCAATTATAGGAACTTGTCTCATACAAGTTCTCATATTATTCTGGGTATCACCCCTTCAATATCAAGGAGTGATCAACTTTGGTTTGAAATGCTCTGTGATAATTCTTCATAAAAATGAAACTACGCCAACTCCATCACTCCCTCTAATAACGAGGAGTACATTATTACGCCTGATCTCTACCTAGACCAGTCTATGTGCCCTCTGCTGCCACGACGCCCACCTAGCCCACCTCTATCCCATCAGGCCGTGCTGCAGGACACGGCGGAGGAGGACACGCTGGAGCCCGAGGAGCCTGTGGAGGAGGGGCGGCCCTCTTCTGCCCACTTGTTGACGTTGCGGCGCCGGGCGTTCATGAAGAAGTTACTGACGGTGGAGAGCTCCAGGCCCAGCTGCTGGGAGATGGTGACCTGGAGGTCCTTGGCTGGCCGGTGGTTCTCCCGGAAGATGGCCAATAGGGTACGTCTCTGGAGGTCCGTGAACACCAGCCTGGTGCGCTTGGGGCCCTGGTTGCGCTCCAGTTTACTCTGCTCCTGCTCCTTCCGCTTGCAAGCTGTAGGCAGAAGAAGTAGAAAAATGGGTTAGCTAAAACAGACTGGCTAGCTAACTAGGACAAATGGATTAGCTGAGAGAAAGGGGATTTCTTGAAGGAAAACAGATTAGCTAAGCAAGTTTTATTCGCTAAAAGAGATGAATCAGCAACTTGTTTCACTGCACAGTTGGTAAAGTAAACCTAATCCACCAGAAATCTAGACATTAGGCTGTCACACTATTACATGCAAGTAGGCCACTTAACTTGGATAAATGCTTACTAGACAACTAGACTAGGTCTAAAAATAATTGTTGTCATGGACATTATCCCCCACCAGCAAAGAAAAAACATAAAGTAGGCTACAGATAAATAACAAATTAACAAGTTCTTCTAGGCACACATTTCATTTTTTACTGAATAGGTCAACATTGACATTTTAGTCATTTAGCAGACACTCTTATCCAGATTAGTTAGTGCATTCATATTAAGATAGCTAGGTGGGACAACCACATATCTCAGTCATAGCAAGTATATTTTTCCTCAATAAAGTGGCTAACAGCAAAGTCAGTGCTAGTGGGAGGGAGTCAAGTGCGAGTGTTAGTTCACAAAAGGCAAATGCAGTGTACACGTCACTGGGCTAGGCTACTCTGTTTTCTGTTGGCATGTGCAGACCTGTGACAGGTCAGTGCGCCTGTGTGACACCTGACCTGTGTGTGGTGGGAAAATTAGGTTAACACAGCTCATGTACATTAGCAAACGGGGAGTTTTCAGAATTAGCCTACGCTAGACTAGAGCATGAAATAAAATGTCAATTTTACCTTCTGCACAACAACACTGGCTTCTTCAATCGACCTACCTGCAGTTCTGGCTTATGTTGTTGCTATTACTGACTATCAAAGGTTTGTTTAATAATTACTGTTACAGTTTTACCTAAACATTTTCACACATTTACTGGTAAGACTCGGCTACAATTTCGCTTCGCTTTCATTTCGAATTTCAGTTTGACTAAATTCCAAGTCGTTGTTTTCCATTTACACTTATCCAGGACAGAGGACGGAGATGTAGCAATGGGGGCAGAGGCTACCATTCTACAGGAATAACAGACGTTTTCCAAGGCAAAAAAGAGAAGCCAACTTGAGGTAGGCAAAATTGGCCATGCCAACCTAATAGCATCCAAATGTAGACTATAACAAGCAATTTTTGCAGTAAAGTCCCTAAAGTCTTTTTGCATTAGGATGGTAAATGACTGTCTATGTGCAAGTCTGTGCATCATTCACAGGAGGGTGAAAAGTGTTTATGCTATTCACACACAATTGCAGTCCGGGATCATAGTATACAGCATCCCGTGCAGTCCTCATAAGGAAAAAGAGCATCATGTCTGAGAGAAAATTCAGTAATTGGTATATATATTGTTCAATGTTTACATGTAGCCTAATTAGAGTGTTGAGAGAAAACGGTATAGGCTATGGCCTGTGTCTGCAGTGCATCCATATGAGGATTAGACAATACAAAGTGTATGGGCTACTCTGCCCACAACTAAACATTTGACCACATATACAAGGAGGCCTACAATAGATACTGTATTTACTGGAAACACTACACCCACCGTTGTCTTTGTAAATGAAGACAGCCCCCCCCCCCCCTTCCTTCTTCCTCCTTTTCCCTCCTCTTCCCCGCTGACTTGTCTTAGTGGACACTCCAACATCATTCGTTTCTCATAAAAGTCATTTACATGAGGCGGAGAGAGTGAGTGATAATCACTGTAGGAAGAAGTCATTTATTTTCTATTAAATAGGTTACGTCAGAGAGGATTGAAACAAGCAGAGTCTGCACTGCTCCGAGTGTTCAGAAGCCCTAAGTGGACTAAAACATATTTGGGTGACTCTTGTAATTACCTAAATGCACACTTTTAAGACGTCTCAATCAGCAGTGTGTGGTTGTATTGCTTTTTTGCTGATGGTGAAGGGCTTTTTAAAGCGTAAGCAGTGACACACCACACACACACACACACGCACAGCGAGGCTGCCCCCAGTCTCAAAAAAAGGCGCTGAGATGTTCAATAGATAGATTGGCTTACTGTATATATCCCCATTGAAAATCATCTCACACACTGAGGGTTGATAGGCCTAATATTTGCTGTAAACCCACAGTAGTGCAAATGATAACCGGCAATTCAAAGACAATTTATACATATTTTATCATTAGGACATTTATTAGCAGTGCCATAATAACGACGACATTTCAAATTCAGTAGCCTATAGCTGAGGTCTAGTTTAGCAAATGTGAATGTTGTGCCTTAATACACTGTGCTGTAATTCCCACTGTATATTTACTCTGAATCATTATCTGAAGGAAATGTTAGACTCGGAGATGTCTAACCTCTTGTCAATTTGAGATTACAGGGCCTGTTAGCTTTCAGGCATCTACAGCTCATTTACATTTCTGAGAATTATCGAACCATGTCTCATTAAAATCTGAACGGACTGAAATTTCAGAAACATGTCAATATTACCACAACTAAAATAAATAGGTTTTCCCAACTGCTACATGTTTTACTGGCATTATACATTCCTACCATGTCAATACGAAGACTGCAGCTATAGAACCCATACTGTCCTGTGCTCAGAAACACATTGTAATGAAAGCAATGACATGAAAGTTGTGGTTAGTTTGCTTGTACTGTGGAATTATGGGTTGTTGGAGGAGTCAGGGTGTCCTACACCTCCTTTTTTCCTCTGCCCCTCCATCCTATCCTTTTCTCCCGCCCTCACTGGCGATCATAACGCCGACCATTAAGTAAATGCTTCCTTATGCTGTAATCATGTGTAAAAGGCTTGCAATTACCATGCTATAAATCCCTGGCACTGGGGCTACTCCTGGAGACATAAATATTCCCCTATAGGCTTCTTATGATCGTGGGAACAGCCCCTGATCATGATGTATGCCCTTGTCTCGTGTTGCTGAAACGTGATCGAAAGCCCTTTCCCTACCCCCCGGCGTCTGAACCTCCACCCCCTCCTAGCCGATCCCCTCCCTGTCTCCCCCCTCCAGCCCCAGCCCACCCCCTGCTGATTTCTTGGGCCAGGGGCTGATAGAAATTATTGATTAAATCTGTGCAGCTCAGACTCCTCGACCCATAGAGGCTGGTTAACCCCTTCCGTGCCAGAATGGGGAGCTGCAACAACCCGATAAAAACAACATTGTTTGTTTGGGAGACTGGGCTGTTAAAACCATACTGGAATGTTTAAAAAAAATGTATATGCAAATGTTTCCCTTGTGACCTTTGAGCTAGGATAACTGAACTGAATATAGCAGCGTATATACAGTGGATTGGCTTCATAGCTTTCATTACTGGGGGATGGCGCAGCCACTGGACCTGAGACATAAACCGCATTGACCTTTCTTATTCATTTAGACCTTCAGTCAAGGGCTTCAGCCATCATCTTTAAAGTTAGGTTTCCTGATCCCTCACGACTTAAAGTGTTCAAGCACCACTGTGTGGTCTTTAGCTGCTCCCTGCCTTCTTCTCTGACTAACGCCTGATTGCCTCCTCCACAGCCTGAGGTCGGCCTGAAGATGCATCTAATATACCGTGCCAGAGAGCATAACCACTAAACAGGAGAAAGAAAAAATAACCTTCTCCATGTAAGCTCTTCAGAATGTCTCCACATAAAGAGGAATATTAAAAGACGATGGCATTACATAATCAGGTCCACCATTTATCCTATAGCTTTGCATAATAAAACATTTTCTCGAGGGAAGATAACTGGCATGATAAAAATAAACATGGAGAGCTGGCTGAGACACTGACATGCTGAAGGAGCTGATGGGTATTTAAGGAAGTGCTGCATTAAGGTAGATCATCTTAAAACTTGAGGCGTGACGGAAAGAACACTTGAGCTATCTTCAGACTAGGGAGCACAGGGCACTGTGCATTCTAATTCCTGTCTCGATCTGCCGATGCGGTCGAGGTATGTGTGGGCATGGCGTGCTGCTCTTTCCCATGGAAATCAATAGAGACTTGTAATTAAACAAAAGGGGGTTGGCTGGGAAGAGAAAAACAACCCCCTCAGAAAGTAGGTTATTTAGAAAAGTGCAGAGCTGTCCAAATTGTGCCTTTGCTAATAACTAAATATGCAAGTTTAGACTGTGTGGAGGAGAAACATTGTCAAATGTTAGTACGCTTGCAATACATCCCCCATGTAAGCTCCTTAATTTTTTATGACTAGGATTGATCTGCTCCTTGAATTTTGAGCAGTGAGTCGTGAAAAAAAAATCTATGACCGTTGAGGTAAAATAACAAGAATACCGCAAGATAATCCAAATTGTTGGGTCATCTATCATAAAAAGGTGGTGTTTCCACAAAATGAAAAAAAGTATATTGTTTACAGATGGCACAACACCTCAGTGGCAGGGGGAAAACATGTCCTCCTTGCACAATAACACTGCTTCAAGTAAAGATTGGATGCATTGAAGATATACTGTAGACAACAAAGCTGTCACATAACAGAAACTCTGCAAATCTAAACAAGATAATTCATCACTTTTAACTGGGTTGAGTATGATTAGTGTAAAATTTTGTCAAACTAAGGATGTACACATGTGTTCAGAGAGCTAAACAATCAAAGATCAATAATTGTAAGAGGATTGCAAGAGTGCACAATCATTACTTATGAGCCCTATTGTGCTTTTGGGCTTAATCAGTTAGGCTGCTGACAGATAGTGAAAAGCTGTGATCAACTGTGCTTGCTTACACAGCTCACAGACCCCTGCCGACATATGCACACTCCTCTCAGCCCATATCATATTACTGTGTTCACTTGGATCTCTTTCTGTGCTTCGTGTATCAGATGGGTTCTCAGTCTCTATGGAGTGACAACACTGTAACACAGCGCTGTATATTGTGTTATCTTCTTCAGTGCATATCCGCAAAGAATATCAAATGCCAACCAAATCATGTCCTGCCTTTTAAAAATACATATTTTTTTTCATAATGTTGTTTTATCTTGTACTCCCATTTCACAAATATGGGGATTTCATATGAAGTGTGGGTGAAAGCACAGGTGTATGTTTCCACAACAGAAACAACATTTCCTAACTATCTCCCCAACTCTTAACTTCAGGCATGCACAAACAAATAGTATATTATGGCGGTTTTATGGCAGGTTTCACCAACAATAATCCTTGTAATTATGATCTCCATGGTTCATTTAAGAAGGGAAAATGTCCATTCTGAAGGTTTAACTAGATCACAATACATTGTCTACCCTGCTCCTTGAATGCTTTGTAACATGTATTTTGTGAGAGGCCTAAAATGTGAAAGGCATGACCGTACAAACTATGGACCTATCATTCAAATCTATCCTTTAGGAACATAGGAAAGGCACAACTAGTTTTTCATTCCTCTGAGCAGCATACAGATCGTGTTGGATTTTTGGAGAAAAACATGGAGAGGTGGAGAGAAATGGAAAACGATCTTACCCTCCAGCCGCAGTGAGGCCATCCTTTGAAACTCGGGCTCCTGCAGCCAGCGGGACATCCTCTTGAAGGTCTCGCGGCCAGACTTGAGCTTGCCCCAGGGCTTGGGGTTCCTTAGGAGGTCAGACAGAGTGCCCTGTGACCTACACAGCACCCTCTCTGCAAAGATGGCCTGGGGGATGCTGTACCTCTTCAGCTCAGTGATGATCCTCTGGGCCACGTCCCTGGTGTCGATCTCCTCTCCAGCCCCTCCACCTCCACCTCCACCGCCCTGGGAGCTGGGCAGCATGCCCTCACTGCTGGGCGAAGAGGACGAGGAGTGGGGGAGCTCCCCGGCCTTTGAGGACTGTTGGCTGGGGTGGTGGTGTTGATAGTGCTGGCTGTAGATGTGAGGATGGTGGCTGGGCGCGTGTTGGTGAGCCTCCATCTTGTTCAGCTGATGGCTGACCGACGAGTCGCCGCCCAGCCCTGGAGGGGACATCTCCCTGCCGAAGTCTGCCGTCCTGCAGAAGATGTTGCCCCCGTGGACCTCGTAACCACTTGGAAGCATCTGGCCACCATTGCCGTTGGGGCTGTTTCCCAGGCTCCCGTAACCGTGCATGGGTGTCCCCAAGCCAGAGCCTGTAGAAGGTGGCGAAAGGCTCTGTGTCATCCCCAGATCTTTGCCGTAAGGGTTGTAGAAGTTGCCACCCAAGCCTCTGTCCTCACGCATGAGAGTAAAGCTCCCGATGACATTGCTGACCGGCAGGCAGGGATGGTGGTGGTGATGGTGGTGGTGAAATTTGTCATCGAAGGGCTGCAGGGGGGTTAGTGTGGTGTACGTGCTGCCACAGCTAGATGGAGCATCTCCTCCATAGCCCAGGGCTGACATGGAGTGGTCGAAACCTGGAGGTCGGTGCTCAGGCTCCAGGGACATGGAGTGCCCCCCAAGGGAGGGCCTGGGGAAAGCAGCTGAAAGGTCCCGTGAATGCAGCATCGCTCTGCCATCCTGACTGTGGAGCTCAGAGTGGATTTGGACAGACATCTCCCCTAGGCTTCCATCCATTTTGAATTCAGTTAATTGACCTTTTTTTCTATCTTGATGGTGTTTTTTCAGTAGCCTAGTTGTTGTTTAACAGTAGCCTAACAGTCTGGATGGCCCTTCTCCTGTTGCACAATACTATGGATTTATTGATTTCTGAATGGATTGATTTATGAGCTTCTATACTGTCTAATTAATTATCTGATAACAACTTAAGTAGTCTCTTTAAACTCCTTCAAACTCCAGGAAATCAAGTGTGAAGCAGTTTCAGTAAGATTAACTATCACATTATTTGGATTTGTGCTACAACACTCTTCTCATCCTTTCTTTGGGGCTCAACTGTGTTCCTCCGCAGATTCGTCGCTCTTTTGCCTGCGGGAGATCAAATGTTTACTCGTCTGTATTTGAGTTATAGCCTGCTCATGCAAGTGCTTAGTGACGTCTAAGCTATTGTAGACTATAACCAAAGTCACAAGCATTTCAAACATTAAGAGTATTTTTTCATTCCTACGAGAGCCGATTAATGCATATGTAACACAAAAAAGGCAAATCCACTCTTACAAATCACATTATTGCCTCTCATGCAAAGTTCTGAATACTCGATGAGCGCGCACACGATTATTTGGCCATTAACGTGCGTCATGCTTGTATATTTCTCAACACAACACGGACAACGAATGGTGGTTATATGTTCTATTTAGGAAATGTCTGAGCATTTAAGTTGTTTTGAGATATAACGACACCAAAAATAAACAGATATGTGGCCTCTTAATTTTATTCATCCTACCTTATTCCGTTATATGAGCGCATCCGCGTCTGTTGTCGGTCCTCTGCATCTCTCCGATTGTGTCGCTTGTCTCTTGTCTTCCAGCCTGTCGGCGCAGATTCACACAATTGGTCAGATGCATGGAGGGATGCTTCACACAATAAAACAAGAGGCCAAACAATTGGCGGTTAGGTATACGTCGTCCTTTCCCTGTCCTTTCGTATTTTTTTTAAGTCAAACGTCCAACTGTAGCCTCGCTCTTCTCTACCTAGCAGCTCTCCTCTTTTTCTTTCATTATCTCGTGAGATTTTCCTCCTCCTCTTCCCTCAGCCTGCTACTTCATCGATTTCAGCCCCACCAACTCTTTCGCTTCTCTTCCTCCCCCCGCTCACACTCGCTCCTTTCAGTAAGCTACGTCACAGTCTTAAAAATCGGACAGATGTGCAATGAAATTCCAACTCCAATTAACCCTTTCGCTTCGGCCAACGTCTCCAGGGAGGGGGCAGGGTTTGACCAACTAGGTGAAGACGAACCCTTTCTCACAGCCCCAAAGTTAAGCCTTTTTATCTAATAGCATGCAGAGCTTATGAATTTTGCGAACATCCTGACCATGGCTCAGCTATTTAATTCACCTGATCCTGGACTGCAACGGTTAGGCTACTGTAGCTCATTGAGATAGCTTACTGTGTTGTGCTTTTGTGTCCATCCATGCTACACAAACCTATTATTACCTTTAGCCTGATGACGGACTGCAGATTTAACTGTAAACAATTGTGTCCATATTTTCCTTTATTATTATTATTATTACTAGTAGTGGTAGTAGTAGTAATAGCAGTAGTAGTAGTAGTGGTTGAATTCTTCTTATTATTGTGTGATTATTATAATAGTACCCTGTTACTATTATTATTAGGCATAGTGGCCTATTAGTAATAACAAAAGTTATTAGTCATGAATATGCAATTATAAGAATCGCATTACAGTCTTATTGACTATTGAAAATATATTTATATTGACTACATGGTGTAGACTCTCACCACCCATTTTGGAATACCTAAATCTGCATCTCTCCATAGGGCTCATCTGAATTATATTATAATGTCCTCCTGCTTTAAAGCTTTTTTTCTTTTTTTCTTATTTTGGAGATTTGAGGGAAATGTAAATCCAACCTCTTACACATAAACGTTGTCAAGTGACACGCTTGTAACTGATTAAATTAGGGAACCTCTTAATCAGCACTCAAACCACGGTTGAGCAGGCCCATTGACACCAGACTGCGTACTTCAATCTGTAGTTCTAAACAAGATCAATGAGGCCATTCGTTTCAATGCGACCTTTTTACATAAGATACTCGACCTATAGCAGATATTGCTCTGGCTTTTCATTTAACACAGCACATAGTTGGTGAGTCCACTGTGTGTGTGTGTGTGTGTGTGTGTGTGTGTGTGTGTGTGTGTGTGTGTGTGTGTGTGTGTGTGTGTGTGCGCGCGTGCGTGCGTGCGTGTGTGTGTGTGTGTCAGATAGAGAGATTTGGGAGTTGAGAGAAGGAGATGTGGTTGATACTAGGCATACTAATCATATCTAACTGTCAGTTTAATTTTCAGAGATGAGCAATTCTGGGGTTTGAAAAAATTCCGTGTGCGGTGGGACCGATGCCTTCCCGGAGCAGATGCTGCCCTATCGATCCGCGCCGAGAAAACCTGGATGGTGAGATACATGTATGGATAGCAAGTAGCTGGAGGTAAAATGGTCAGCAGCTACAGAGCGAAAATAAAAAGGTCTTTTAGGAGGTCGAGGTGAAAGTTCACCTTCTGTGGCTGGAAAACTCGAGAAGGCATGCTGACACCCGAGCTTCAGCACTCAGACGCTGGCCTGGAGTATGTGGTCCTCAAATTCGCGTCAAATCCGTATTAACAATATATGTAATTGACAGAAAGACAAACAGTAGGCTACTGTTTTTATTTTTGTCAAATCAGTACATTGATTAAGATTATACAAAAACAACACCAGGCTATTCTCGACGAAATCAAAAAGAGACTGTCCGGGTTATTTATCTCTGCCAAAAAGCAAATCAATAGCCTATATATCGTCATATGGACATTGTTTTGTTTTTGACCTATGCTGCTATCGTGCCAAAACGCAACCCTACTGTCATCTTTAATGATTTTGTAAAGGCTACTGCTCACATAAAATGCTTAATTCATAGATTTTTCTCAAAATCTATCCACTTCCCTTACCTACATTTTATTAGCATAATAATTACATTGCCTATAGGTTTCACAGACGGAGCTCTTGCTTTGAAGGCCTACCAAACTGGATGCCACTTTCACCTCAAATAGCACACAATAATACAACATTTAGCCATTTATCTAAGACAATATATTATGTTATAGGCCGATTGTAGGCTACACAGGCCTATTGCCGGCTACATATGGCTATTGCCATTATAATACCAACAATGACAAGCATCATGATGACAAGAATAAACGCGAGGATTAAAAAGATGTCACTGTATTATATTTGTTGAACATTAAAATATCAAATATCGTACCTGACGCAAAGATCTGATGAGTTTAATCAGGCTATGTTGAGGCACAGATACATATTAAAAAAACAAATGTTTACTCTTATCATAAGCCTATACATTGTCATTGTATCAGAGATTTCAAGTTGACCTTTTTCAGCCCTACTAAAGGAGAACAGTTCCTCAATGGACGCATGAAATCTGCGAGTAAGGAAAAGTAGGCCACAACTCCCGTTGTCATCTACATCTGTAAATTCATTTTCAATCTTAGCACTAGCTTCAAATCGCTCTAGACCTTCATACAAATCAGTTTTTGCTTTGCATTTTTTTTTATTTTTTAGAAAGGACTATGTGATGCATAGCCTACAGGAAAAGACATAGTCCTACCCATGAAGAGTTTCCGTTATCTTTAGGATATATTTATATTTCCTAATGTAGGCTAGTCAACATATCTGGCAAATGTTTTCAAATAATTGTTTGAAGCATAGGCCTATATGCTTCTATATTACACAATAGCCTACTGAGTTTGATATGAGTCTTGGGGATTGTAGCATTATGATCTTATTTGAGGGTGCTTTCATCTTGAGAACCCTCATGCATTATTAAATCCGGCATGATTTCACTTGAAAACAGAGGAATTTTTCTGCGCAAATGATGGAACGCATGAAACCTGAAAGCGAAACCGTGTCCAGTGCCTTGGTTGTTTTCCTTCTAGCCCATAAGGGACAGGGCTTTGAGACCATGTCTGTTTCCTCTGCTTTAACCATTAAGCAAAGACTCCTTACCAGACTAACTTTTCCTCGAATCCATTGAAGATTAGGATAGAAAAGTAAGCTATAGGCCAAGTGCATGAAGATGAAATATCACACACAGAAACACACACACATGTACACACACGTACGGCTTACATTTCCATATTTACTTTTAAGCTAACCTCAAGTTTCGTACACGCACAGTGAAGATGTTATGTGTGAAAATATTAAGGCTGAACATGTGATCTGTAGGCATATTGTCTCCGAGTTATCAGATTCCCTTTTTTTATTGAGGAAACATCATTTACAATATGTATGTACTGAATAGACTAGTTGAGTCGAGTACCTAATCGGCAAACCATAAAACAAGAATAAAACACAAGGCCTTGCACTATACTTCTGCCGATCACTAAACATTCGGTTAGGCCTATTCTGCAAGAGAAACACAGAGGAACACATTCGAGGTTATTACATTTATTAACGTTTTACTCTGTATTATGAACTTTGATTTATTTCATCATTATTTATGCATGCCTTCTTTATGTTTATTCGTAAATGCAGCCAAACCATACAAACGTTACATGCTCTCCTGTAACAGCTTGTGATTGTTCAACAAAACCTTGCATCCAAAAGTTACTTTCCAATTTCGTTGTGTCAGTATAGGCTTATGTAGGCCTATCTCACTATGTGCATGGAACAGACTAACTTCTATTTTAACGAGTTAACAAACCATACGCTAATAAACTGAAAGATCTGGACATTTTTACATCGTAAAAACTATTCCAAACGTTCATTGTGCAGTCCATTGGATATATATTTTGATAGACACAAAAAATATATGTTTCCTGTTGTCTATTCTCTTACTAAATTATCACTTTCATTACACCAATCCCAGTTACACGTACTTCAGCATTTCCACTTTATATACGGTCATTAACATGTCTGTTACTTGAAATAGGCCAGAGCATGTCAAAAGTTGAAATAGTTTCAATAGTTTCAATCAAGAAAATGTCGCCAGTTTGTTGGTCTGTTTAGGCATTGTGCGGTGACGTAGAGGTGTATGGATGGCATTTGGAGTTGAGTTTGGGATTTGCATAATAAATTGTAAGCTTCCTTTTACATTATGTTTATTCCAAGTATATCATAAATGTTCGTATATTTGGTCACATATGGGAGTGCATTTGGCCTATAAATGGTAGACTATAGGCCTATTGGAAAAATATAAACTGCTAATGCCATAAACAGACAAAAGTTAGGCTATAAAGGTGATAGGCCAACTTGTAAATTGTAAATATCTATCTATTTATTTGTATTGTTGTGCAATTTGTTTGTCAGTTTCAACATAAAATGTAAATAAAGATAGCTGAATAAAAAGGTATTACGAAATAGCCTTCATTGTAACCACAGTGCTGAGTGTTTTTAAACCGCAGAATTATTTTAAAGCAATTATCTAATCTAATTATTTCTCAAACGATTAGGACTACCCCATGCAACATTTTTTAAAGTAAGAAAATACTAATTTGTCTCTAAAATATATATATTTTCGTGGTCTTTTTCTCCCCCCGAAACTGTATGACTCTTAATTTTATTGTTTTTATTTCATTGGGCCTATATATTAATTCCTTAAAGGAAAACACACCCATCAACCAATCAATAAATAAATTACTACCATGATGCTTGATGCAAGAGAATAATCAATAATTGAATTAATTTGACTTGATTAGATTTCTAACTTCAGAAAATAAAATTCTAGGCTTTTGATCTATTCATCAATGAAAAGTCTGCATCATATTCGTGTAACTTATAACATAAGACTACAGGTGTTTTTAGTGAGTCAAAAAATCCGATAGACATATAACTTGATAATCAATTGTGGATGTACTTTTAGTTGTGGATAACGCATACTTTAGAATTAAATCAAACGCATTGTGTTTGAAACGTCTTAAACCGCGCATTGGGCCGTTTGCTGAAGCCGTGTCAATAAAATCCATACTTCCCTTAAAAATGTGTCATCTTGGAAAGCAAACTCATATTTGCTATCCAATTATGATCCAATATTTTGATGAGATCCAAAAGACATATCAACTGCGTTGAATGACAGGTTGACATCAACAGAGGCCCAACATGTAGCCCAGGGGTTCACTTAGGTGCCAAAAGATCGCGAATATAGGATACTTACCCATTTAGAAATGAATATTTTTGTGTTCTAAGATTTTTTATTTTATTCTAAAAGTATAGCAGCATATCTTACGTTAACTGTATTCAGTCATTCGCCTACCAATGTCAGTAATGATATCCTAAATGTCAGGGTCAGAACTACTTTGGTTTTATGCCTTACACTATTTTCTCTATGAACAGATCTTTAGTTTTGACTTTTTTTACAGTTTAATATTGAACTTAGACGTCCTATAGGCAATAGAATATGTTACACGTAGGCTATTTGTAACCTGTCAAACAATTAAAAAACATTTTGATTCAAACGCCCAATAAGATAAACAATTAGCCTAAATGACTGTACTTTTGTTTACACTGGTCTCAATTAAATTAAAATAATAGATTATAATACATCGCAGATAGTTTTTGCCCTAGCCTAGGCTAATAATTGAGGAGTATCGACTTTTCGATGCATCGACTTTTCAGATTAAGACACGTGTGTGCAGCCAGGTGCAGCTGTTGGCTAAAATGATGGCATAAATGTTATCAACATGAGGGTCTTCGATAAAACCACATTTTGAGTTGTTTTAGCTTAGTTCAGTTAATAACTTAGTTCAGTGTAGGCTACGTGTTCAGTGTGTGCGTGTGTGCATATTTGTTGATGTTTAGCCTAATCAATATAGGCATCTTGCATATTTACAAATGTAGACCTAAAAATCACATCGCTGTTATAATTAGAATAATTACAGGAATCCGTTCTTTATGTTAATGACATTATCGTATTGCTAATGTTTGCTTCCCGAAAGAGGGAAAAACGATTTTATATGCAACCTTCTGCTCGACGGGTTAGAAGGGTCGATATAGTTGCGCTTTGTTTTACTCCCTGGATCTGGTACACATCTTACATTAACTTTGTAGGAGTTCTGTAAAGTTTGAACATTAGCATTAGGCCACTCAACAACTGACTTTCCTTGTGCAGTTTCTGCAGATGGCAACATAGGCCTACAGGAACATATGAGTGCATAGCATTAAACACAGTCAAATTGGTCTTGTGTAACTAAAACCCCCAAATTGTATGAAGAAAATTGCCTCTTGTCAAAGTTAATGTGAAATAAATATTGCCTTTAGGTCATGGTTACAATCTCACCTTATTCCTCTTGGTCAATAAAATATTTAGAGCCATCTTTAAAGCCACAGTCTGGGAATTGGGAAGCTGTTCACCAGTCATTTAATGAGCTTAAAGGCCCAATGCAGCCGTTTTTGTATCAATCTCAAACCATTTCTGGGTAACAATATTAGTGCCTTACTGTAATATATTAGAATGAGCAAATCTTTTTAGCAAAAAACTATTTCTCAAGCAAGAATTTAGCTAGAACTGTCTGGGAGTGGTCTGAGTGGGGAGGGGGAAACTGAAAAGTATCTGTTATTGGCAGGGAGGTTTGGAACTCTCTTTCTTATTTGTCTATTATCTATTATTATTTGTCTGTAAACCAATTTATGATGTCACTATGGAAAGCCCATACTCCCACCCTGTCACAGTTCTTGCCTCTCGAGCTCTGTGTGAATTTGAGAGGGGTTACATTTCCCTAGTCCCATCCCTCAGCTGTATACCAAAACAACTGTCAGGGACCCCATTTTGTTTGTTTTTCAAATGCCAGAATATAGTTTTATAGAATCTATGCATAGTACCTACTGAAATTATTTAAAAAATACCTATTTAGGATTCTTCTACAATAAATCTAATAGAATATCAGAAAATATTCTGATTGCGCAACACCACATGTTTCACTGCAACCTATTGCGGCTAATGCCTTTTGATTGTCTTGTGATACCTATGACTATGTTGATGCAATATGTTTTGGTTCTTGCATATTGTATTTGATTTTTTATTCTACCTATAGTTCAACAGATTTGATTCCAAAGCAAGCTAACATGAACACCCCCTCTCCCCCTCTTTCTTCCTGACCCCCCTCCTTCTCTCGCTTCTCTTCTCTCTCTATCCCTCTCTCTTCTCTCTCTATCTCTCTCTCTCTCTCTCTGACTATCTCTCTCTCTCTCTCTCTCTCTCTCTCTCTCTCTCTCTCTCTCTCTCTCTCTCTCTCTCTCTCTCTCTCTCTCTCTCTCTCAATTCAAATCTCTCTCTGTCTCTAATGCTCTCTCTCTCCCCCCGCACACACACACACACACACACACACTCACACAAACAAACCCTGCCGTTCTATCATCTCCCTCCTTGCATGCCCTCCACACCTTTCAGTCCCGCTTGGAATAAAAACCCATTTCTCAGAAATATCCATAACCATCTTATGAATTCCCTAATCATAACTGCTTAACGATGTATGACCATTTGCCACTGTGCATTAGAGATACCACTTATGAAACATTTACAAATAGATTAACATCATACATACTGTTCTATTTTCTATCATGATAATGCTTGCCTTGGCCTGTCAGCATGAGAGTGTGTGTCTCTTACAGCCAA